>NW_020954569.1:75934650-76036443 GCF_900497805.2 Vombatus ursinus | reverse complement strand
TTTCTTTCTTTCTTTCTTTCTTTCTTTCTTTCTTTCTTTCTTTCTTTGCTAGGCAATGGGGTTAAGTGACTTGCCCAGGGTCACACAGCTAGTAAGTGTTATGTGTCTGAGGCCAATTGAACTCAGGTCCTCCTGAATCCAGGGCCAGTGCTCTATCCACTGTGCCACCTAGCTGCCCCACACACTTTTGCTTTTTCTTGTGATAGAGTATAGGTGCAAGACCTCCCCTTTAACTTGGGAAGATAGTGGCTCTAGAGTCAGAAGATCTGGGCTCATATCCTACTTTTGTCACTTACTAATTGTGTGACCTTGGCCACACATAGCTTCCTTAGGCCTCAGTTTCCTCATTTATGACATAAAGGGGATTGGACCAGATGGCCTTTGAAGTCCCTTCCATCTTTAAAGAATTAGTTTTTTGTTTCCCAAGACTAGTGCAGTCAGTAGGGTTTTAAAGTAGCTATCATTTAAGTAGCCTTTAATATTTGCAAAGCACTTTACACATATTCTTTCATTTGAACTTCACAATGACTCTTTGAGATAGGTGCTAAGGGGAGTATTATCCACATCAGGAAACTGAAGCTTGGAGAAACTAATTAACTTGTCCAGGGTGATTCAACTGATTTTGTCAGAGGCAGGATTCATGCCCTGATCTGCCTGACTCCAGGTCCAGCACTCTAACTACTATGTCCACGGCCTCTTTGGAACAACAATTTCAGATAGTTTTTCACATATTTTCATAAAATAAAACAATGTATATCCTGAATTTCTTTCTTTGTAGAAAAAAAGAAACTTTAATAAAATGGAGCTCTAATTGGTGTGGAATGACTAGGACTTTACTCCAGGGCCCCTAAATTGGGGAGACACTCTTCTTCAAGTCAACAACCATTTATTAAATGCTCACTATGTGGCAGTCACTTTGTGTTGAGTGCTTGGGATACAAAGAGGGGCAAAACCGAAACCCAAACCCAAACCAATTCCTGCTCTCAGTCCTTCAGCTCACTATTCCTGCACCCGTTAGTGCTGAGTAGTGTGAACACTCCCACTGGCACCACTGGGGTCCTATTGCCCAGGTGTCTTTCTAGGACTCGAGTTCTCTTGCTACCAGGCCTTCCCCAAACACTAGCCTCCTCTTGAGGTTCAGAATTTGGGAGTAAGGAGTCATTGGTCTACACTCCACATTCTCTGGAGAATGAACTACCTCTTTTCTTGATTTGATTTCATTCCACTGGACTGTCTGTCTACTTTGCCCTTGTATTGCTGCTGATCCTTTGGAAACCTTTCACCTGTGACACTCAGGATCACCTGTGAGGCTGATTGGTGCCACCTGAGGTGAGCTTTCCCTAACTCACCTGGGGCTGTGCTCCCCTTATTGCCAGCTCCTTCCACATGGGGACACAAGGTCCTGGAGGCAGAGATCTATTTTTCAGGTTGACAATAGGTCTTCTATTTCATTGGTCCTGAAGCAAGGTTTCTTTATACCTTTTCAGACAAAATGGCTCGAGTCATTGAGATATTTGAAACATTTTTTCCTGCGGATGACCAAGGATGATTTATGTATTGTGTATGGTGTTTGTGTGTATGTGTGTATGTGTGTGTGTGTGTGTGTGTGTGTGTGTGTGTGTGTGTGTGTGTATCATTTCAATGTCTGGGTTTGGGGTAAATATAATAATTACATTTGCCTTGTGCTGAAATTTCTCATTATGTTTTTTCCCCTCTTCCTATTGGGAGGAGTTTTAGAAAACTGATTTGCTCAGTGGAGACACAGGGAAAGAAATTTGTGGATATTAGCTACATTGCTATGACTTGCTAAAATATGGACTTTGATCTAAAAAACTAGGTGGAAATTAATGGGGAAAATACTTTCCCATGGCAAAAATGATGCAGGAGTCAATGAGCTGGCCAAGAGAACTGGGGAGGACATGCAGGGCACATCCTGGCCAGTGCTCATTAAAGATGAAATGGATCTAAAGAGAAGTAGAAAGCAGATGAGCTGAAAAAAGCAAAGGAATGGTATTTCCACAGGGCTTTGCAATAAGCTCTTTGCATTTGGAATAGGATCAGAGAATGTTCAAGCTGTAAAAGACTTCAGAAATCAACTCCTTCCTTTTACAGAAAGGAATCTAGGGTCCAAAGAGGTTAAATGATTTATCCAAGGTTACCCAGCTTGCTAGTGGCAAAGCCAGAACCAGAATCTTGGTATTGGACACCCTCCTCTAGTCCCCCCTTCCGATTCCTGTCCCTCCATCCCCATTCCCATCCAGGGCTATTTCTACTACAACATATTGTGTCTGATTAAGCTTTGGTCTTTTCTGCTTTCCATAATTTTGCTAGGAAATTAAAAGGGGTAAGGGGTAGGGGAGAAAAGAAGCCAGATGGTAAAATTAGCAGAATAAAAGACAAGAGGAACAATTGCAAGGAAAAGAACCTAGTCTGATCAGCACTTTGTGCTGTTTATCGATCAGCTGATCAATAAACACTTATTTATTAGTTGTCTCCTGTGTGCTGGGCAGCAGAGGTCACAGTTTTTATTTATAGACCATGTTATTGTGTGGACTTCCTTTCCTGAAAATGATCCTAACCTACTGTGCATACCCACCCCTGTTCATTTCCACTCAATACACCAAACTTATTATCTTCAGTTCTTAGCTATGCTAGTGGGGAAGACAAACAGGTTCCAAAAAGCCAATATTTCACTCATTTATTACAGCTGCTTCTTTAGGGACCTGAGCTCTAGTCTCAGCACCTCCTCAGATTGTTGAGATTGACCATCCTTCTGAGAAGGCAGCATGGGGTAGTGGACTAAGGCCTACCCTCAAGGGTGTGTTGGAGGCAGCTCCTACTGACTCGGTTTATTAAAATTCTTAAATTTTCAATGTGAGTATGTATGCCTCAGGAATAAACAAATATAACAAATTAGGTCTTAATATTTTTTTTTTGCTGATGTTAAGAAAGTGATGGAGAAAATGATAATACAGATTAAACTTAAAATTGTATAAGTTTTTCCCCGCAGGGAGCTGGTTGTTAAACATATGCCTGTACTACTCCTAAAAGGCAGAGTAGACCTGGGTTCTAGACGCTTACTATGTCAGCTTGAAAAAATCATTTTTCCTTTGGGAGTCTCAGTTTCCTCTTCTATAAAATAAGGGATGATAATAAGGGCCTAAGAGAGCTCTAAGGTTCTTTTTTGCTCTAAGATTCCATACAGCATGGTGCTATTGACTTCCCTGGGTTTGAATCCTTGTTCTGCCTTTTGCTTTCTATTTGGCCTTTCAGAACTTCTCATCAAAAATGAAAGCTGACAATTATAATAATTGAATCTCTGTGTATACACATGTATATATTCAAGTTGATTACTGTCATCTAAAAGAGTCCTATATTACCTCTCAGGATCCATGTTCTTATTATAGTATTTCCATTTCATTGCTGGCAGTCATTGTTAATTAATTTTCAGGTTTGTTGCGATCCTGGTGATTACATATATTCAGTGATAGAAATGTAAATGTATTACTCTTACATGATTTGTATGCAATCAATGATTTATACAATGATGGAGCCAAATTATACTCGAATTAGGTCTCCTTCCATTGTTACTAATGCATATGTTTATGATAATAGTACACTTTCGCTATATTTCTCACATAAAGTATTTTGGGTCATTTTCCACTTTGGGGATTAAACATAAGGACAGTAGTACATTTGAATTCTTGTTGAAGGGAGCAGAACAATAGGGCCCTGACACATTCTGGGTCTTTTTGCTTCCAGATTATTGGAACTGTGAGAATCTTGCAAGAGACATGATGAGTCACTAGAGAGAAGGAAAAACATGGAAAACCTCCACCAGTGGAAACCAGATTTCCTTTGTAAAATCACAATCATACCAAACCATTTCTACCTGACTCGGTAGTATGTTGCATTCTCAGTTGAAAGTGGGACAGGTGGTTGCATCTGCAAAATCCTTCAGTTCAGGCTGATTGTTCCCTTTGTCTCCTTTCTAAATTGGAGCCATAGAAACCAGCTTCTTGGGGTGATGTGCCCCACCTTTAGATGACTTGCTTTTCTTCAAATGTTTAAAAAAAAACATAGCAAGTATACATCCATCTTGTCAGAATTAACTTGCTGGTTTTGGGGGTAGCTTCCCAGGTACTAGAACGTTAGAACAAGAAGGGATCATAAGATTTAGAGCTGGCAGAAGGGTCTTAGCAGCCACCAAATCCAGTCTCCTTATTTTAGTGAGAACATCGAGCCCCAGCTCTCATTGGTGAATATTATTGCTGTTCATTTGGAAAAGAACAAGCATTGTGGCTTGAACCAGGAAAACTCCAAAGACTGGCAACAGAGCTTAGATGGTAGAGGTGAATTCTGTGAATGCTTTTAACTATATTGTGGACTTTTTTTTTCTTTTTTGGTTTGGAATGGGAGAGGATTGGTTGATCATTTGGAGATTTCAAACAGATACCTATATAAAAGCTCCAGGTGGTGCAGTGGATAGAGTGCTGGGCCTGGAGTCAGGAAGACCTGAATTCAAATCTGGTCTCAGACCTAGCTGTATGAACCCTGGGCAAGCCACTTGACCCTGTTTGCCTCAGTTTCCTTATCTGTAAAATGAGTTGGAGAAGGAAATGGCAAACCACTCTAGTATTTTTGCCACGAAAACCCCAAATGGGGTCATTAAGAGTCATATAGGACTGAAATAATTCAACAACAACAACAACAACAACAACATCAACAACAAAACATGTCACTCAAACTCCCTAATGTGTGTGAGGCTTCTGAGATTTGCAGAAGATGTTCCCTTTGACTCCTGTCAATTACTAGGAGTAGTTTTGTTTTTACTTAATTTTCTGAAGTTAGATGTATATGCTTTTGCATGAGCAAGGAGATGAATGACTGCATCATAATCACATTAGTCACCTAATTACATGCTTAGCATTTTCATGGCAACATTTTTTAAACCTCTTCTTTGCCCTTCTAACTGGCATTCCTTAAGAGCCAAGATGAACCGATTTCCCCTTGGCCTTGAGATTCAAATGTTTTGAAATGGAGATAAAAGTTCCTCTCTTAGAGGCTGCCCTTCAGCAGAGCCAGGGGAAAATCTGGATGGAACTGCATGGGAAGGCACTTACTAAGTGCTTACTGTGTGTGCCAAGCACCAGGTTAAGTGCTGGGGATTCAAGTAGAAAAGGAAGACAGACCCTGCTCTCAAGGAGTTCCCATTCTGATAGGGAGAAACAACACTCATAGGGAGGGTTCAGCAGTTGAAAAATTCCCATTGTCCTTGGGGTGCAGTGACAGGATGAATAGAGAAATGGGGAGGTGCAGATGTAGAAAGGAGGAAGCATGACCTAGGAGAAGGAATATTGAATTTGGAGTCAGAAGATAGAGGTTCTACCCTGTGTGGCCTTGGGCATTTCTGGGGTCTTAGTTTCCTCAGTTTTAGGATAAATAGGCTTGATCAGATCACAGATGCAGAGGTGCAAGGGACCTTAGTTAGTCTAGCCCCCTCTTTTTACAAGCTGGGGCCCAGAGAGGTTTAGTAACTTGTCCAAGGTCACACAAGTGACCTTGTGTCTGAAGTAACAAGTATTAGAAGGAGGAGTTGAGCCTCCCAGTATCTCTGACTCCAAATTAGTGCTCCCTTCACTGTACCATCAGAGCTGCATTGATGATTGCTAAGGCTCCTTCCAGCTCTAAATCCTATGGTTCCATCATGCAACTACTGTACTTGAAAGAGTTATATATTATAGAGATAGTCAACTGTGAAAGATTTAGTAACAGATTAATGCAATGATCAACCATAATTCCAAAGGACTCTTAAGGAAACAAACTATCCACCTCCATTTAGAGAAATGATGGACTCAGAGTATATACATTGAAGCACATTTTCCTCTTTTTCCTTTTTTTTGAACATGGATAATGTGCAAATATATTTTTCATGACTTCCTATGTATGAAAGTTATTGCATTTCTTGCCTTCTCAATGGATGTGGAAGAGAGTGGAGGGAAGGAGAGAATTTGGAACTGAAAATAAAAATAAGTTTAAAAAAAAGAAGAAAAAAAAAGAAAGTTGTGGTTTATTTAACTTTGAGAACTCTGATATGGCAACTCCCTCTAGCAGCTTGTCTTGACTTAGTAGATAAGTCCTAAGGAGATGCCTGATACAACTCCTATTATCTCAATTAAATCAAATGGAGCCCCAACCCCAGGTAGTTCAGCAGTCCCCTGAAGGACAACTCTGTGTACATAAACAAATATTCACTAAGTGCATTCTATGTGAAGACCTTCATGTTGGGAGCTTTTTACCGTTCTTTACTCACATGTCAATTGCCTTAGTTCAGTTCCTTATCCATTTAACTTACCTGGATAATTGGAATAATGTCCTACTTAGTGCTTCTGCCTCCAGTCTCTCCTCTTCCTGATTCAGCCTCCAGACTCCTGCCAAAAAATCTTTCTAAGATGGGCTCAGGTCTGCCTGTAGTATTTCTCTGCTCTAAAACTCTCTATTGTCTTTAGAATAAAATTGTTGTTTTGTGTGTTTGTCCTTCATTCTTGAAGAGGACCATGATATCAGGGAGTTGATGACATGACTTGGATTGACTTTGATTTGAAGGAAGGAGGACTGTGCAAGGTCACCAGCCTCACTTTCTCCTCCAGAGCCATCTGAGTCCAGTGGCCAGATATAGATCAGGACGACTAGAGATGGCCCCCTAGGATAAAACAATCTTAGCCTGACAGCTAAGGCCTTCCACAATCTGACTGCAGCTGGCCTTTTAAGCTGCATTTCACATTCCTCCCTTTGTAAATTCTGCTTTCCTTGGAATACATTTCCTCCTTCATCTTCTCAATCTTTCAGGATCCTCATCTCCCTTCGGATCTCAGCCCAGATGCTACAAATTCTGTGAAGCCTTTCTTGATTCCTGTAGCTATTAGTGCCATCTCCCTCTTTAAATATTCTTTGATTATTTTGATCTTTCCTTTGTCCTTTGCACTCTATAGCTTGTCTTTTATTTATTTGTGCAAGTGTTTCATCCTTCCTGGTAGAAGGAAAATATTTTTATTTCTTGTCTTTATATGCCTTGCACATGGTTTATGTTTCACAAATATTTCTTGAATTGAATTGGGTGCTGAGAAGAGAGATGGATATAAATAACTGGTAATCATTGTCCTCATGGAGTTTCTAATCTAGGAGATCTCTGTGTATTACAGCAATAAGTATAAAATCCCACTTTCCAAATCTCAATTCAGATTTGGCCCAATCAGTATAGAATCTCAGTTGTATCACTTCTCTGCTGACTGGGAATTATGGGAAAAATTGCAGGGAAAATGCCTCCCATGAAATCAGGTTCTCCAGAATCCTCAAAAAACACAATCAAAATCACATTGGATGGGAAGGCACCATCCAACATGAATTCTACTATGCTGGGTCCAATTTCCTTTTAACCAGCTAAGCATTACCATGGTGCATAGTTTCAAAACATTTTCAAATCAGTCTTTACTAAAAACACCCTTCATTCTTAAGTCAGTTCCATTAGCACCCCACTCTATGCATCTCTTGCTACATATGATTCTGTGAATACTTAGTGAAATGTCCATTGAATTGAATAAGATAAAAAAGCTAAGGTGATTTTTAATTGCTCTTGCCAAGACAAAGAATGAGGTTAGAATGTTATGTTCTGTGGTTAGGCCATTTGGATATTGGGCCAGGGACTTATTTCCTTTATTGTGACTTGAGAAAGACAAGGAACAACAGTGATCCCCTTCAGGTGAGTTCTGAGGCTGCCCAAGGGCATCTAGTTAAGTTGCATAATAATGAGAGTATCAAAAGACTTACCTTCATGTGGCCTTGTGTCATTAGCTTCCAAAAACTATTTGACAGGGTCTCCAACCTCTGTGTAGGCACACCCTGAATTCTGCCAAGGGAAATAGAATGGGTCTTGGAAGGCAGTATCAGGCAGGCAGCAACAGCTGTGCCTGTGGGCACTCAGATCATTACTGACCAATTCCCTTTTGGAATTGCATGCTCTTTGAAACCCTCGAGCATCTTGTCAATGAGGACTTGGACACATGATGTAGCCAAGGGAACATAAACAGGACATGCCTCTAGACTCCTTCTCAGGGTGAGTAACAGCAGGGCATAGAGACAAAAGGAAAGGCACCTGTTCCATTGCCACTGCCTATGTTTGCTGCATGGTAATTTCTTCCCTACTTTTCTCACTGCCTCTGAATCTCATTCTGCTTTGGTAGAATTATGGAGCTAATCTGAGAAGCACTAATTATCTTCTATGGCACCTCTTTAAGTTAGTTCAGGCCTATTCAAATGAACAGTTGTGAAGTACCTACTATGAACAGACCACTGTGCTATCTATAAATATAGACACAGTCAATTCTTAACTTGCAAGAGGATAATGTTCCTAGAAAACGGTGCGATAGTCAAAAATGAAAATGGTGATACATTGAACCTATGGGAAATGGGGAGTTAGGTTCCCATGATCACCAAAAACTAATCTTTCTCTAGAGTTTGCTGAAAACACACTTTTCTGCATATAATTCTTTATAACAAAACATTTGTTCTGATAATATATACTTTCCCATAAAATATAGTACACAAAATAAAATTGGTAACATGCAAAACATTTTTTCTTGCTAGCATTCCCTAGAATTCAGTGACTTTTTGTGCAACCTCTCAGTAAAAAAGGAACATTGATTTCAGACAATGTTCACTTTTTTTAATACATGAAATCTATGATACCATAAATACTGCACAGCAAATAAAATTCTTAAAACTAAAACACCTTTTAACCCAAATCTTGCCTTCTATTGTGTCAGATGGCCATGTGAGGGTGTTGTATTGTATACTATACTGCTGTAAACTCCTCTACCCTAGCTGCCCTCTGAAAACTCAGGGAGAGATTGTTGGTACCTTAGTTGCTCAGCCCAGTCAGCCAGCACCCCAGTATGGTCAGTTCCATGTGCCCCAGTCTCCAGCCCCTTTTAAGGTCTCTAGCAGTCCTGGAAGCAGAGCCAGTGCTTACCAAGAACTTCCCAGGGAGAGTCCTCCCCCTCCAGCTAAGCACCTCAGGCCATATAGCTGAGTTCCTCCCCTCCTTCAGTGTCTCTGCACAAGGAAGAGTTAGTCTCCAGACTGAACTGGGAGGAGCCCAAGGGGGCAGCCAAGTTTTGCCCCTAGTACCTTCTCCATTCGCTCAGAAGACACTGAGAGCACATCACTTCTGCCTCTCATACTCTCTCTACTGTGTATAGCTTGGAATGTGCTTGGTTGTCCATGTGAAAGTGAAAATGAGTTTACTAATAAAAATCATGAGAATGCTTGAAGTTTGGAAAGTTAAGCACGTGAATGTTTAAGATTGACTGTAATGTTACAGAAAGGAAAACGTAATGCCTCAGTTCACTACCAATCATACTTTCCAAATCTCAACTCAGATTTGATCCAGTCAAATGCAGAAGCTCTATCAGGACTCTGCTTTTGTCTTGAGATGGGCAGCTTGATTTTCTTTGTCTTTTCTTTATTACTTTTGAGTTGGGTAATACCTTTTAGAGCACCAAGAAAGGCCGTTGATAAACACTAAGCAAGCCATAACCTCTGGTAAACTTTCTAAAATGTTCTTTGTTGAATTTGCATAACTGCATTTTGGTGGGCAATTGCGATTTCTTCCTGTAAATTGGGGCAGTGTAAGACCCATGTCATATGGATTTTTCTGAGATTCTTTAATACTGAAGAAGGCATTAAAAAAAGGACAATGCTTAAAGGTTACCTAGGAACTCAGAGAAATTGTCCAAGATTGGGAATATGGACATTGAGTTAAAAAAGCTGATTTACTAAGGGCAAGAGAATATTTCAGCCAAGGAGAGGAATGCAATCTTCCTTTGGATGAACCTTCTTCCATGTCCATGCTCAACGAGCTTTCCAGGAAAGCACATAGAAGGTTGGCATACATTTGGGCTTTCTTCCAGAGATACATGATAGAGAGGTCACTTCCCTTCCCTTTAGAACATGCACTATGCTCCCTAACTAGTTTCAGTCCACCTCATGAAGGCTTGATGAGCCTTCTTCTGGCCATGAGTGATTAAGGAGCTGGTATTATGGAGTGATGAAAAAACTTTTGGTTGGTTGAAGAAATGTAATAACTGATGACTTGTGAAAGGCTGATCTAGAATTGACTGTGTAATGTAACAAGTTCTAGTCAAACTGTCTTTCACTCTTTTCCCTGGCAGCTTTTGGGTAGAAAAGACTCATGAGAGCTTCTGGGTGGGAGAGAAGCAGGCTGATCTAGCTCCCATCAGGCTCCCACATGACTTTGAATGCATGGCACTTTTGTTTCTGTTGTAATTCTTCTTTTCTTATCTTTGGTGAATAAGTATTCTTTTTTTTTTTTGGTTGGGCAATGGGGTTAAGTGACTTGCCCATGGTCACACAGCTAGTAAGTGTTATGTGTCTGAGGCTGGATTTGAACTCAGGTCCTTCTGAATCCAGGGCCGGTGGTGAATAAGTATTCTAAGATGGGTGGGTGATAAGTGAGACTAAAAGACCCAGCAAAGCCTTCTGAGGCTTCACTTTCAACTGAAGGTCCAGAGCTGGTGGTCTTAGCAGTCAGGTTTGGTGAGGGGCCAGCACAACATTTGGGAGACCTTCTTGACCTAGTCTTATTGACCTGTCTGCTGAGACACCATGTCTTGGAAGAAGTCGGCACAGCTGAGCAAGGGAGCAACATATCTTTTGTGGACAGCATCTCCTGAGGTAAACTTGGTGGGGACACACTGAAGGGAGAAAGACTCCAAGGGCCAGGAATCCAAAGGTAAGATATGCCTAGGCTCATGTATTCTCTACCATATGATTTTATATGTAAATATATATGTATATATATATATAATATGCATAATATAGTATAATATAATATAGTAAAGTCTGAACCTATTCTCCACAGGTACCTTGTATGTATGTGTAAGGGGAGAGTGGGCCCTTCATTTTGGAGGATTTTTTTCTTGGTAAATACTGTTCTTGCTGTATCTTCTCTGTAAATTTTTTTACGTACAAGTTAATTGACGTCAGCTGGTTTATCTATAGTGGAAAGCATGCTGGATAGGGACTTATGAGAAGAAGGTTTAGGAATGCAAGCCCCTCAGAATTACCTAATGATCAAACCCTGATGGGAGAAGCCATCAACTGCCTTCTGGGCATCTGGCTCATCAGTCTGAGTAGAAGTTGAAGCAGCAACCCAAAACGGGGTGCACATGTGAAATAAGAGTTGGACTACATAAACCTGAGATTCCTTCTAGCTCTAAAACTATGATCACATGATCTAAGAAAAGAACTCAAGTCATTTGACTATGAATCCAAAGCTTTCCCCACTAAATTACCTGCTTATACTCTAGCAATAATTACTTCAGCAGCCAAGTTGTACTTTTTACACTAACAAGAGCTATTGGAATAAGCTTAAAATACATTTGCCTAGAGCCAAATATGTAAGCAATAAAGTCAAAGCAAACTTGCTTGGAGTCTTGTAAATCTATTCAAAAGGTCTATAAAGTGAAAAAGGGAAAAGGAAAGAATACTGACCTCATGGACAAGCCTATTATCTTAGAGATCAGGTAGACCAAAGGAAGAAAAATAACAGAAAAGGACTAACGAGAGAATATTCAAAAAGAGAGCCAGCAATAAAATCTTTGACCTCCAATTTCATATACACATTTATGAAGTATGGGTAATAAGCAGAATGAATGAGAGATGATAATGAAAGAGGCAAATTTTACCTCATAGGAATCACTGAGATTTGGTGAGATGAGCTTGATGCCTGAAATGTGACTCTGGAAGAGTATATTTTATTTAAAAGGGATAGAATAAGCAAAAGGGGGTGGATAGTATGGAGTAGGAGTAATATATCAATTAGATATAAACATGAAGAAATCCAAGAAACCAAGGGTGAAACACAGTGGGGAACATTTGGGTTAAAATCAATGGAAAGAGAAAGAGAAATAACATTGTTTTAGGGCTATACTACAAATCTACTAGACAAAAGGTGGGTTTAGATGAGAAATCTGGGATGCAGATTAAAAGTATTTAATATGGTACCTTAGGTGTTTTGGTGGTGGGGACTTCACTCACCTAGCTCTCTGAAGGAACTTTTCATGAGTGCAACCTGAATCAGATTAAAATGTAATCAAGAAGTGTTTAACAAATAAAAATACAATAGAACATTTTGTTGTTGTTCAGTCATTTCAGTAAGGTGTATTGGATTTTCTTGGCAAAAATACTGGAGTGGTTTGCCATTTCCATCTCCATTTTGCAGATGAGGAAACTGAAACAAACAGGATTAAATGACTTGCCCAGGCTCACACAGCTACTAAATGTCTCAGGCCAGATGAAGATGAGTCTTCATGACCCTAGGTCAAGCACTCTATCCCATGCCACCTAGCTGCCCCACAATGGAACACAGATAATATTAATTTGTAGTTATTTAGATCAATATGTGGCCCCCTGGGATCCATTTCTATATCAACATCAGTAATGATTTTCAATATAAAAGATGGTGTAGTGGAAAAACTATTGGATTTAGAGTCAGCCTGAATTCAAATCCTCCCTGGTTCCTGAGGTCATGCAGAATAAATCTAATCCCTCTTCCAGGTGAAAGTTCTTTAAATACTTGAGGAGAGCTCTCTTTTTCCTTCCTTCTGCCACTGTTCCCCTCCTCACCCTTCCCCACAATTTGCCCCTCAGGCCTTCAGTTTCCTTCTCTTTAAGATGAAGAGGCTGAATTAGCTGACCTCTAAGTTTCCTACCACTCAAAATCTATAATGTGACGAATAAAAACACAAGCAGCCTGGAGCCATTGTCTGAGTGCAGGAGCAAGCTCACAACGCTGTGTGAAGGAAACATTTACTCAGCACTCTTGAGGTGCTAGAAAGTTTATACTGTTCTAGTTCAACAATATTTTTGTCTTTAAGTAGTTTAAACTGAGTAACCTCCCTGTTATCTACTGTGACCTTAGAATGGAGTGTTGTAGTTACTTAAGTATTTACTTTTCATAGAATGTTCTATTTAACCAATCATTTTAAGGGGTTATAATATGGTAAATCATACTTAAAGCTAAAGCTAGACAGAAGACAACTCTTATTTTGGTGATTCAGAAGGCACTCTAGGTTCTTGGAGAGTTATCCTCATGGTTATTTTATTGATAAAGAAATAAATGATCAATTAAAATACATTTCATAAAATTTAGAGTTGAAAAGAACCTTAAAGGTCATGCAGTCTAATTCTCCCATTTCACAGATGAGAAAATAGAACTCTAGCAGGTTGAAATTTTTCCCCCCAATATCACACAACTATTTTTTGAGAAGTCTGGGCTTTTGACTATATTTTTTAAAAATAGAAAACAAAGTATACCAAAATAACATGAGTATTACCATATGCACATAAAAGTAGAGGAATTATTTGCCATGGGACATTCAGTTAGTCAGCATTATTTATTAAGCACCAGCTGTTGTGTGAAGTATAGCACTAGGTGCTATGAAGAATTACAAAGAAAAAAAAAAGACATTGTCCTTTTCCTAAAGGAACATATAATCTAAAAAAAAGGAACAAATAAAAGGCAAATGAGATAAAAAAAAGTAAAAAGAGCAAACATTATCCCCTTTCCTCAAACCTGAAACCAAAATAAAACAAACCCCGAAATAGTAGGTTCATATTAACATGCATAACATTATAAATACATGTTTATACAGGTGCTAAAAGGATTTTTCTTGGTAGTAAAAATATCAAGGGGGAAGCATGGTGGGTAGTATTTAGCACATGGTAGCTACTTAACAATTGTTTGTTGATTGATATTTGGGAGAAGAACAAAGGAAGAAGAGACAAAAGTGATATCTTGGTGAGACTGTGCTTCAGGCTGTCTTGGCAGCTTGAGGAAATGGAAATTTTTATTGCTTTCTTCTGTTTATAGGCTTCTTAGCTTCATCCTTTCTTATAGTACAATGTTATTCCAAACACTTAGGTACTACAATTTGTTTAGCTATTTTGCAATAGATGGATAGCTATGTTGTTCCTAGTTCTTTGCTGTGACAAAAAATGAAACTATAAATATTTTAGTATATAAGGCTTTTCTTTGGGTCAAATTTTACGGACATTTCAGTTATTTTGTTTGCATTATTTCATAATGGTTATATTTTCCATAATTGTTATGACAATTTAAAGCTCCACTAATAATGTTTTAGTGTGCCTGTCTTTCCACAATCCCTCCAACATAGACCATTCCAATTTTTTGTTGATAATGATGTTTTAATGCAGATTACAAAGCAAGTCCAGAAACAGAGTATAGCTATGATGAGGAACTTCAACTATCCAGACATCTACTGAGAATCCTTGAAGACAAGCTGAGAAATTCAGGCTATACTTAGCTAATAAATTCATCTTTCAGAAGGTAGAAGGACTGAAGAGGGAAAATGATAGCATGGAATTCATTCCTACTAAGTATGGAACAAGAACTGGTTGCTGAAGCAAAAAATGGTGGCAACTTTAGGAATTAGTGACCATGTCATCATCAAGGGTCGCCCTTGCCAAACTAACCTCCTTTCCATTTTTGACAGGGTTACTGGCTTGATAGATCAGGCTAATGCTATAGATAGTGCTTACCTAAATTTTAGACAAATCTTTGATAAAGTCTCTCATGCTATTCTTTTGGGAAAAAGATGGGAGAGATGTGGACTAGATGATAGATGAATTTGGAACTAGTTGGACTAATGGGTCAACTCAGAAAGGCGTATCTAGTGGAATGTCTCAGGGACCTGTGATTGGCCTTGTGTTTTTTTTTTTTTAACATTTTTACAAATATCTTAGACAAAGGCATAGATGACATGTTTACCAACTTTCTAAATGACACAAAGCTGAAAGGGATACAGCTAACACATTGGATGACAGAATTAGGATCCCGAAAGACCTCTGACTGGCTAGCTTATAGAACTAAGAGATAAAGGTAAAATCTTAAAGTAAAAAAATCAATTTTAGAAATACAAGATGCAGGAGGTACAGCCAGACAGTACTTCCTCTGAAAATGATTTAGAGATTTTAGTGGTCTGTAGTGTGATATGGCAACCAAAAAAAAAAAGGAGGAATGCTATCTTAGAATGAATTGGGAAAGGCATAGGACTATGGCAGTTGATCATTCCCTTGTACTCTGACCTAGTTAGACTTTATCTGGAGCATTGTGTTCAGTTATGGGCACCACATTTTAGGAAGGGCACGAATAAGTTGGGGAGTATCCCCAGAGGAGGACAGTTAGGATGATAAAGGACCTTATGGTTATGCCGCATAAAGATTATCCAAAGGAACTGGGATGGTTAACTTGAAGAAGAGAAGACTGGGGTAGGTGATATAAGAGCTATCTTCAAATATTTGAAAGGCTGTCACCTGAATGAGGGATTAGATTTGTTCTGGTGACCTCAAGGGGAAGAATTAGGAGTGACAGGTGGAAGTTCCAAGTAGATTAATGGGAGCTATCCCAAAATGAAATGAGCTAAGTTGAGATATAGTGGGTTCCCTTTGCTGGATATTTTTAATCAAAGGCTGATTTACTACTTACCAGGTATGTTGCAGAAAAAATGCTTATTCAGGCATGGATTGTACTAGATGCCCCCTGAGGTCGCTCTCAATGTTGAGATTCTATGATTTTGTGATTTTAGAATTCATGACAGAGGAGGGAAAATCAAGGGATGATCACATACATATGCAAGATTTTTGGGGATAGATTTAAGAGTTGACGGATGGCATAGACAAGATCTCATGTCTTGATAATCTCAAAGGGAAGCTGACTTCAGAGGGTTGGAGAGTCTCCCAAGACTGAAATTATTTTGACACAATCCCAAATGACTTATGTGAAGGAGAACTATAGGCCTGCACAAGTTGTTCATCAATGATCTCAAATTAAAATAGGGCACATTCAAGAGATGGAAATGAAGAGAGTTTGTTGAAGAACACTAAAGAATGATATATTTTTGTAAGAATAGTGTTAGGAAAGCTCAAGTCCTGTATGAGGTGAGGGTTGTGATAAATACTGAGGACAATAAAAAGGACCTTTGAAGCTTAATGGGGGGTGAGGGAAAGATCAGAAAAGGGTTAGGACTTTTGCCTGAGGTATATGGGGTAATGATAGTGGACAATGGGAGGAAGATAGACAGATCTACTTTACTTCTATTTTTCTCCTATTTTCCTCTGCCAAGGACAACAATTTTCAGATTGGGAAAGATGGAACAAAAATAGTTAACATGGATTTGGACCAAGATAAAAGGTCCCAAAGGGATTGAAGCACTTTGCTTCCCTCAGTAAATTCAGAGCAATTAGCTCAAAGCACATAAATATTGGTAAATTCCAGGCGTCTAGGTGGCCCAGTGGATAGAGTGTCAGGAAGACCTGAGTGCATATCTGACCTTAGACACTTACTAGCTATGTGATCCTGGGCAAATCACTTAACCTCTGCTTGCCTCAGTTTCCTCAACTGTAAAATGGGGATAATAACAGAACCTACCTCAAAGGTTGTTAGGAGGATCAATTATTTGTAAAGTGCTCAGCACAGTGCCTGGCACATTGTAGGTGCTTTAAAAAGGCTTCTTCCATTCTTCCTGCTAATCCCCCTCCCCAATCCCAATAATTCTACAACAACAGATTATTAAGAGGATGGATCATGTGCAGTTGAAATGGAAAGAGGTGATTGCAAAAAGCCAGAATGGGTTCATTAAGAATAATGATATGTAGATTTACCTCATTGCCTTTTATTATAGGATGACTAGGCTAGTAGATCAGGGAAATGTCATGAACATAGTATGTCTCTTTAGCACACTATTTCACAGAGTCTGTCACGATAGTCTTTTAGACAAAGTACAGGGATGCTGACAAGGGATTTGGCAAACTATAGCCCAAGGCCACATTCCCTGCCCCTCCCCCTTTTTGTATAACCTTGGAGCTAAGAATGATTTTTCACATTTTAAAATAAATTGCACTTACATTTTAAAATAAATTGTATTTAAAAATATAAAAAGGCATTCTTACCGCTGTCCAAAAACAGGTTTCTGGTCACAATTTCCTGACAGTTGATATGGACTGAATGATAATAGAATTAGGTTGATTCAGAAGTAGTTTACTGACTGGGCATAGAGTGTAGTATAATGGATTGTATTATGTAGAAATCTTTGTCTTTTGCTCAGTTATATTTAACATTTTATTTGTGACTTATACAGAATGCTTGTTGAATTTGTGGCTGACAAAGCTGGCATGGAAAGTATTATTGGAAGATAAAAATGGTACCCTGAAATATCTTGCCAGGTTAGAAGAATAGACCAAAGCCAATAAAATGAAATTTAATAAAGGAAGACCTTATGAGTAGTAGAGAAAATGCACTGTCCTCTCTTTATTGCAAAGGTGGTGAGCTGTGGGTGTGGGATGTTGCATATACTGTCAGACCTGGTTGAAATGTTTGTTAGGCTTATTGAACGGTTTCCACTTTCTCCTACTTTTAAAATCTTTCTTACAAGGATGGCTCACTGAGTAAGAGACAGAGGAAGAGTACGTTTGGAAATGAAGGTGATGTTAAAAAAATAAGATTTAAAAAACTTAATAGGGTTAAATGTGAAGTTCTGCACAAATACAGGACTGGTAGGAATGATGTGACTATAATGCAGTGTAGGCACGCACATACACACAACACACACATGTATGTATACATATACACACATGCATGCATACATGTATATACAAATAACATATGTATATACACAAATATGTACACACCTGTACATACATATGTTTATACATATATATATATATATATATGTATGTGTGTGTATGTGTATATCCCTTGTTTTAGTGGATTGGTCAGAGGGGTTGGTTAGCTCTGGCCTGTCAGCGAAATCTAGCCTGAAGCCTGCTTTTGTACAACCTGTGAGCAAAAATGGATTTTTACATTTTAAAATACGATAAAATTTTATTTAGAAATGTAAAAATCATTCTTAGTTTGTGGGTGTACAAAAGTGGGTGGTGGGCTGGATTGGGCCTGCTAGCTGCTGTTTGCCAACCCCTGGACTAGAAGTTGAGAGAGAGATAGCAATGTCTCTTTGTGAGAGACTTGTGCCATTGAAGCCAAAAAATGCCAAAATCGTCTTAGCCTTCATTAAAAGAAATGTACTCTCCAGAATGAGGTAAGTGATAGTCTTGCCATATGCTTCCCTGGCCACTTCATACTTGGAGAACTGTGTTCAGTTCTGCATGCTGCTTTTTAGTTATGGATACTCTAAGTTCGTATGGCCCAGAAAAGCTAATGAAGTAGGTGAGGAAATCATGCCACCCGAGAGGTAGTGCACTCATGATTTGGGTAAGGGCAGTGAGGTGCTGGACAATTGTTAAGTTTTCAGTGTAAGCATTACAACCTCAGAAACTGGCAAATACTATAAACCAGGACTTAATTTATATTGTTGATTGTATAGACTTAAAGTGATGGACAAAATATTGGTAATGCATTAAAAGTGTGTCATGGGTACATTTCATCCCCGCCCTCCAATTGCCCCCAAGATCCAGTTGTTAAATATACCAGTGCACCCCTGGGTCAGGATAGATTGACCTTTTTACCTCTGTAATATAAGTGGTATAGGTTATGGATTTTGCTTTCAAATGAATATTGAACATTCAGAGACTATCCTTTTTTATTTCTTATGGGGAGGAAAAAAAACACATAGGTATTGCACATAGGCACATATGTGTGTTTTCTGTTAGATTATAGGCTTCTTGAAGTCAGGGACTGTGTTTTGTATAATTTTATACCCTGTATACAGCCCAGCTCTATGCCTTACACATAGCAACACAAATGTGTGTTGAATAAATAAATGATCATGGCATTCCCAGTACCTTTTTAATGTCTTCCCTTATTGACATGTATCTACTTACATGCCTTTTCCAGTAGGTTTCTTTTTCTGTCTTTCTTTTTTTTCTCTTTTTTCTTTTTTGTTGCCCATCCTTCTAACCTCTCAAGGTCCCTTCATATTACTTGTCTGTCCTTGAGGGTGTTTACAACATCTCCCAATTTAGTCTCATTTGCAAATTTAATTAACATGCTATTTACCCCTCTTCCGGATCATTAATGAAGATATTAAATAAGACCAGATCAAACATCAATCCCTGCAGCACCCCTCGAGCTCCTCCTCCCCTCCCCCATCCACAGCATTTTCTCACAGCTCTGTTGCTGCTTACTGTCACTTTTATGCTTTGGGGTCCTTCAAGCGATTTCTTGGTCCTTTTCTCCAATCGTGCCCAAGATAATCTGAGTGAATTTATCAAAGAACAGTTAATGAGACAGTGTGTTAAATGTGGCACTCTAATCAAGCCGTATTAGCTGCATTTCCTTTGCCCAACTAATTTTTCAATTCTATCAGCAAGTCGCTTCATGAAGCAGGCATCCAAACAAATCATAATAAGGCTCTGCATTGATAGACTGCTTTTTTCCCAAAATAATTCTAGAGATATTATCTCATTTTATGTTCACATCATCCCTTTGAGGAAGGTAGGACAAAGCATTATTATTATTACTTTTATGAGGCAATCAGGGTTAAGTGACTTGCCCAGGGTCACACACCTAGTTAAGTGTCAAGTGTCTGAGGCTGAATTTGAACTCAGGTCCTCCTGACTCCAGAGCCAGTGCTCTATTCACTGTGCCACCTCGCTGCCCCTAGGACAAAGCATTTTTAGCTCAATTTCACAGATGGGTAAATTAAGATAATGATGGGTTAAATGTAAGCACATAGAAGCATCTACATTCAGGGCTGCAATCAGAGTCTCTTGACTTTCTACTGCATTAGTCTGACTCTGTACAGTCTAGCTTCCTATAGAGATCCATGTTTCCCACTATGATATAAGCATTCTGAAAGGCCACATGATATACTAGACAGAGTACTCTAGTAGACTAGAGTGTTGCATTTGGATTAAGGAAGACAGGTTAAAAATCTTGCTTGTGACACTCATTGGCTGTGTGATTCTGGGCAAGTCACCTAACCTCTGAGATCAGGTCTCAAAGTCACAGAAAAGTTCTGATCTGAGTTGATGGTGAGAACTCCAATATCAACAAAAGCATAGTTCTCTCCTGTAATGTATTATTATAGATAAGTGACTGTACCTCAGATAATTTGTTAAGTCATAAAGGGACTCACATCTAACCAATCTAATTTGAATACAACAGCTTGAATCATAGCATGTTAATCCTGCATGCAAGAGAACCGAGAGATCATTTAGTCCAACCCTTTCATTCTATAGATGAGGAAGCTGAGACCTAGAAAGGTTTAGTGACTTGCCCAAGATACACAGCTATTTAGTGCAAGATCTAAGACTATAACCTTGCTCTTCTGACTACTTCTCCTCTAGTAGCCTCTTTCCTCTGCCATGATGATTCTGTATCTTCTGCTATAAATTCAAAGAAGTCAAAAAACAAGATCTTGTTTTGGACATTTACTTCCCATGGCTTAGGCTAGTAGCTGTAAGGACTTATAGAATCTTAGCATTGGAAGGGTCCTCAGAGGCTGCTAGGCTCAGCCTCCCACCCATTGCAGGAATACCATTGATAACATCCCTAGCAGGTAGTTGGTTATCCAGTTTTTCCTTCAACACCTCTGGCCATGGGAAATCCATGATAGCCCGATCTGTTTTTGGACAACTCTGTCAGGAAGTAAATGTGCCTCAGCAGAATGAGAGATCTCTGAAGGCAGGGACTGCTTTTGCTTTTCTTTGTATGGCTAGTGCTTAGCACAGTGCTTGGCATATGATTAGGGCTTAATAAATGCTTTTTGACTGACTGCCTATCTGAAACTCCAGTCGTTATTCCTCATTCTACTCTCAGGGACCAAACAGAACAATTTTATTCCCCCTTTCACACGATGGACGTTCAAATGCTTGAAAATAGCTCTTATGTCTCTACAAAGCCTTCTTTTCTCAAGGCTAGACATTTTTAGTTGTATGACATTTTCCACATCATTGTCCATTCTGATTGTCTTTTTTTTCCTGAGAGATCTTTCAGCTTGTCAATGATCCTCTTGAAATATATTACCCCAAACTGAATACAATATCCCAGATGTGATCTGACTAGTACTGAGCAAAATCAGGCTATTATCTTTCTTGATGAGGACACTATTCCTCTATTAGTGTAGCCTAAGATTGTATTAGGTCTTTTGGTAGCCATATCACATTGATGGCTCATACTGAACTCACTGTCCATCAAAAGCCCAAAGTTGTTTTCACAACTACTGCTAACTTAGGTCTCTGTCACCCTGTACTTGTGTAGTTAATTTTTAAAAACCTTTATTAGGATGATCAAGCAAGTACATTGTCAACAAGTGTTCATTAAACAGCTGTTGTGTGCCCACATACTGTTCTGAATAAACTTCTGAGTGGAGGAGGAAGGAGGAGCCAATACCAACATCAGTATTCAGAACAATTCTGTAAATCTGTTTACAAGATAGACTGCTAGGTTGGTGGGGGTGAGAATACTCAGGTATAGGACCCTAGCCACCTTTTTCTGTTTCCTCAGTTGGTCCCAGGAGTAGGATACTTCCATCTGGCATTCTTAAAAGAGCCTTTGCTAGATCCTACCATCTCCTCTAGTGATCATTCTATGTCTCTGCTTCCTTTCTTAGCCAAACTCTTAGAAAATGTAGTCTATTCTCATTGCTGTTAAGCACCTCTCACTTCTAAGCACTTCACTGTCTGGTTTTCAACTTGATCACTACACTAAGATACACTCTCTAAGGTTGCTGGCAATCTTTTTAATGGCCAAATATGATGGGCTTTTCTCAGTCCTCATTCTGCTTGACCTTTTTGTACCATTTGACACAGTTAGTCACCCTCTCTTCCTGGAACTTCACTCCTCTCTGGGTTTTCATGGTATTACTATATTCTGATTTTCCTTCTACTTTGGCTTTTTCTCAGTCTCCTTTGCTAGCTTACCATCAACATTGCACCCCTAACTGAAGAAATACCCGAGTCTCCATCTTAGGTCCTCTTCTCTCTCTATGCATTCTCTCTTGGTGATTCATCAGCTCCCATGGGTATAGTTATCATCACTAGGCAGATGACTCCTAATGCCAGCCCAGTTCCAGACTTTCTCTTGAGCTCCAAGTCTGCATGACAAACTGCATTTTGGACATATCAAACCAGATGACTTAGGGAAATCTCAAGTTCAAATTGTTCAAAACACAATCCATTCTTTTTCTCCAAATCATCCCTTTTGCCTAAATTCCCTATTTCTGTCAAGGGTACCAATCATTCTTTCAGTCTCCCAGGTCTATAACCTTGGCTTTATCCTTGATTCCTCATTCTTCTTCACCCTCAGTAGCCAATCAGTTGCCCAATCTTGATGTTTCTACGTCAATAATACCACTCCTCACACCACTGGCACCTCAGTTCAGGGCCTCATCACTTTTTGCCTGGGCACTTTGCCTTTGGTCTCCCCGCCTCAAGTGCACATCTGACCACGTCTCCCCTTTACTCAATAAAGTCCAATGGTTCCCTATTGTCTTTAGGATAAACTATAAATTTCTCTGTTTGCCTTTTAAATCTGGGCCCAACCTATCCCTTCAGCCTCATTAGATATTACTTCCTTTCCCTCACTTCTCTGGATCTCTGCCTCATAGAATCATCACTTCCTTTAAGATTGAGCTGAAGCACCACCTTTTACCTGAAGCCTTCCTCGGTTCCTCAACTGCTAGTGCCCTTTCTTTCTAACTGCTATGTATTCATTTCATTTTGCATGTATTTTCTATATATGCATTCATGTTCATGTTATCTCCTCCATTAGAATGTAAGCTCCTTGATGACAGGAAGTGTTTCTCTTTTGTCTGTGTGTCTCCAACATCTAGCATGGTACATGGTACATAGTAGCAGGGCCTTTATAACAGCTTATTAATTGACTAATTGGGTACCCATTCCCCTGGAGTTCTCATCTCCTAATAAGCAGGTTCTTACTTGACTAGAGCAAGAATAACCACTGATAATTTGCTTTCACAGATACAGTAAGTTGCTTCCATAGTTATAGGTTCTATCCTTATTACTTCAGTCTTCAAACTACTTTCACCTAAGTCATTAAAAGTAAGACATTCTGATAGAAAGGTTAGTGGAAAGAGCGCTGAATTTGGTGTCAGAGGACCTAAGTTTGGTTGTTACTAACTGTGTGTGGGTTTTCTAGTTCTCAATCCTATGACCCTAGGTTTATTGAAGGAGGAAGGATTGTGGGTTGCACAACAGATCAAACCAGAAATCCAGCAGTAATCCTCTTTCTTCATCACTCTTGCACTGAAGTGAGCAAAGGTCAAAGGTTACAAGTAGCTTAGGCAAGTTTTCTAGCACTAACATTCCTAGTCTTCCCATCACAAGTTGACGTTGCTGTTTTTTCAAGGCAGGCATGCACAGTAAGCCTTGTTTGTACTCCATTCTCTCTGCTTTTGCCAATTCTGCTGACCTTGTATACAGTTGTTTTCCTTTCTGTTCCTGTCTGGTTTGCAAAACATTCCCATATCTCTGCCACTCACAAGGTCTCTTATTTATAGTTTTCTTGACCATTAATTCATTTGACTATGTGATATATTAGAGGCTCTCTACTTTTTTTTCTTTTCTGCCAAAGGATGTAAGTTGTTTGCAGATAAAGTTATTACCGAGATGTCTGTACTCATTCAAGGACCAGGATTTCTGTGGGGAAGGGAGAGGGGGACACCCTGTGGACTGCAGTTTGCCTTTAAGCCAGGCCAATCTTGTATTTCTAGGCTTTTTCTGTTTCAGATTTTTTTTAAACTCTTGGTAAAGTTCTATCTACCTTGTATAGTATGGTTACATGAACTCTCTCATGGGTCAATCTTCTATAGAGAGCAGATCAAATCTATTTTTATGCTTCAAGCCCCTGCTAAGAAGGGAACTTGCTGCTAAAAGAAGGTTTTCAGGCATTTGAAGTAAGTGAAGGAAGGGCATGATAGCAGGAGATTATTTGAGTTTTTTGCTGCTTTGACAGTTGAATGGATCTGATATCTCTATGTTGATATCTATAGTGTTGAATAACCTCCTTGCCTTCTCATCCTGTGGAACTTACTGTCTATATCTTCCAGTAAATCCTTCACAGTGAGTATGCATCATATGCTGGGGGCCTAACATAGTGTAGCGGAAAGAGCACTGAATTTGGGATCAAAAGACTTGGTTCAAGTCTTGGTTGTCTTGGCTCAACCACTTGCTATCTGTGTGTCTTTGGGCAAGCCACTTCCCTTGCTGGGACTCAGTTTCCTCATCTTAAAAACGGGGATAGGGTGGGTGGGCTAGATATCTTCTGAGATCTCTTCCAGTTCCAAATCTAGTATTTCATGAGTTCCTGATCTTACATGACAACCAGTGGTTGTCTGTCCAGTAAGTTGTGCCTTACTCTCACTACATAACCAACTCCTTCCTTCTCTGCTCCTATATCTTCCTGGCAAAAACTTTTGCACTGCTTCTGCACAATAATTCTTCATTAGTAATACCCAACAGCCTACTCAAATCCATCACATATATCTCCATTGACATTTGTGCTAACTAAAACTTTAATTTTTTTTTCAGCGACTGTGGTGTTTCATGAGGGCGGGTGGAAAGAAGGTGAAGGATGAGTATGAAATATGAGGACATAAAATAGTTTTAATGACATAAAGTGACTAAGTAGTGAACCCCAGGGAGCAAAGAGATGGCAAGAGAGAGACGGTGCAAGGGAGAAAAAGAAAGCTAGGTGATTGCATAGATAGTAGAGAATAGGTAAGGGGAGAGAACATTGTCTCAAACCAGCTATATGGTCTTAGGGAATTTACTTCTTGCCTCTGATCTCAGTTTTTTCATCTGTAAATTATTGGTCTAGATTGGTCTAGAAGGGTTCCAAGGTCCCTCCTAGTTCTATATACTATGATTTTAAGACTGGTTGTTCAGTCTTTTTCAGTCATGTCCAACTCTTTGCTACCCCATTTGAGGTTTTTCTTGGCAAAGATAATGGAGTGGTTTGCCATTTCCTTCTCTAGCTCATTGTACAAATGAGGAAACTGAGACAAGCAGGGCTAAGTGACTTGCCCGGAGTCACACAGCTAGTAAGTGTCTGAAGACAGATTTGAACTCAGGAATATGACTCTTCCTGACTCCAGGCTTGGCACTCTATCTACTGTATCACCTAGTTACCCTGATTGTATGACTAGATTACCTCCAAGATAACTTCCAGCCTTGGGGTTCTTTGGTGAGGGGATGGATGAGTACAGTATATAAAGACATGAAATAAAGGACGGCTCAGAGTAGCAACTGAACTGGCAAAAGAACTCAGGAATGACATGAAGAACCTTGAAGTGCTCATACAAGAGAAATAGAGTTTCTCCCTCTCTCTCTGTCTTTCTTGAAAATTTGCAAATAAGACCCATGAGAAAAAAAAAAACCCTAGAATAAAAAGGATTATTTGGTCTAGAAAATAGTCTTCATAATTAATTTCTAAGTATATAGGGATGGAGGTAAACTGATTTATTTTTTATTTAAAACATTAAAAAAAAATTCCACTGAGGAATTAGGTGGAGAAAAAGGCCCCCAACTGCAGCATGAAGAGTTTGGGTTTGATCAGTGAAAGTAACTCATACCAGGAAGCTTATTGGGTAAGTTACTGAGAGGTTTTATAGTTTTTTTTCCTATGGATTAAAAAAAAATGGAATCCTACCATCCTCTGTGAGGATTTAAGCAATATTTGTTAAGGGATAAGATGCTTTCTAATGGTCCCTCACATCTTTGTGATTCTATCAAGGTATGATCTTGAGATTTATGGAAGAAAAAACTATAGCCAATATATATCAATTAAAAACAGAAAAAAAATAAGTTCATCTGTCCTGAACAGGTTTTTTTGGATTGTCTTTCTATCTCTTTGTTTTTCATTCTTCTTTGCTTTGCTTCACTATTGATCAGTATAATTCCACAAATATCTATTTAGTTTAAAGAACACTGGGGTCAAAGTTGAGAGATCTGGCTTCTAGCCCAGACTTTGCTCAGTGTGACTTTGGATAAGTCACATCCACTCTCTGGACTTCATTCTCCTTTTCCGTAAAATCATGGGGTTGAACCAGTATCTTTGCATTCCAATGGACCATATCAATCATCTAGGTCAACCTCACCACTTTAGAGATGTGGCAATTAAAGCCCAAAGAAATTAACTGATTAACTACCCTTGGTTTTACAATTATAAGTGACACCCAGGTTTTGAACTTGGGTATTCTGCCTCAAAATCCAGTGGAATTTTTTTATATTAATCATTATTAAGGGTCCTCTCTAATTTTCTCTGATCCTGTAAAAGGAGATGTGCTATTTTTTTCCCAGGGCATCTCCTTTCGTTGATTGTTGCCCTAAGTAAACTTTGTTAACATCAACTGGAATTATCCCAGTGAGTTCAATGGAAAACAGAATTCTTGAGGTACCAAATACTGTATGGCTGATGTTAATCAATATGGTTTAATTCATTAATTTTAAACATAGGTTTGGATTGAGAATGACAAGCCAGCAGAAATTACTTATTTAGGGAAACATGGCTATCCTGAGAATCTGTGCCCATACTTTAACCCCACCTCGCCATTACCCTGAAACTCTCATAGACCCACATCTTCTATAAAGCACACATGGAATCTCTTAAATTACATTTGTATCAAGTTAACTTGGGTGGTCGAAGTGACATCAAGCACGCAGAAAGGGTTCCCATCAAAAGCTAATTTAAGAAAGTTGTTAGGGCATCTACAATAGAAGCAACCTGCGCACTTGCTGTCAATGTGTTTTCTTTTAAAGAAACTTGCTCTTTCCTGCCCATGCTGAAAACATCGACATCTCTCAGAGAGCAAAGCCCTAACATCTTCATGGGTGGTACCAAACGGCACGCCATGTTTCACCATGTGGGAAATGACAGCTTTTCTTTGTTTTGTTTTTTTCCAAATAGTATGATGATTAAATACTGTCAAATATGAGTAATATATGTATGTTAAAATGAGAGGAGCTCACATCCTATTATTATTATCATTGTTTCATTCTGCAGACAAACAGGGGACCAGTGATGGAATTGTTCATTAGTAGATGAATGATACGTCTAGAAAATGTTGTTTATCTCATTGCTTCCTTGAATCTCCAAGGGACCAAGTTGTGAAAATGAAGGCATAAAGAGCACTAGGCAGCTTGTGAGTGATGCCGTGCTGTTCTCATGGAAGGGGACAGTGGGGAAAGAAAACAACAGACAGCGTGGGAGCAGTGTGATGGAGTATGTATTTGTATAGGGAAAAAAATTCACATCTCAGCAGGGAGAGACACCTATTTTGCCTCCAGAAAGGCTAATGACTTCTCTCAGCTTGAATTTACATGAATGCTTATTAAAAAAAAATTACAGACTTTGCTTCTTCTTGATGACGAACTTCCCAAATCCTAGGAATTCAGTTCAGTCTGGTGAAACACCCAGCTCATGGATTGGATGCCATCTTACCCCATTCCAACTATTTAATCTGGGTATAGAGTTGGATTGGAAATCTCAGAAGCCCAAACCAACTTGAGGGACCTTTAGCAATGGATCTTCCTAAGTCCACTGGTAATAAGAAAAGGACATCTTTTCATCTTCCCTTTGGGGGAATTTTTTCCCCAAGGAAGTAGGGATCCCACCCTCTGTCCATTTCCTTCCTTTACCCCCTCTCATTATGTGGGTTCTTAAGAGGACTTGTAAGTAAGCTACTGATGCCATCATACTCTTCATTGACTGCCCTTCAGAATGCAGGAATATTTTTCTTAGGCTACCAAGAGTCCTCTTCAGTGTGGTGTAAATCAGTTACAGTGTTTCTACTCCATCCCATCTCCCTCATAGTGTCATAACATTCCATAATAGTACTGGGAATTAAATTATAAACTCAGTCATGATTAATTCCAGAATTTTAATGAATTTGCATCTTTTGGTATACAACCACAGAATGCATATAAATAGAATGCCTTAGATGTGCAATCAATCAGGCAACAAATATCTATTGAGCATCTACTAAAAACTCTGTCAGTAGACTCCTGTAAAGCATGTTGAAGGCATGATAATAACCCTGTGGACCTTACCTGGCTGAATATTTGACCGGTCCTGGGTGAATATTTATGAATGGTGAGGAGATAAGTAGTCATATAAATATATGGGCACAACCTCTCTGTGACTCTTACTGATTTCCTCACAGGATAGAGGCAGTCAATTCTTTCCCCTCATCACCTGATTGACTATTGAATTTAATGTTAAACCCTTGGGTCAACAATAAAAATCCTAGTACGAGATCACTGGACCAGGAGTTAGAATGCTTGAATTTGTGACTTGGTCCTGCCATTTACTAAGTGTCAATGAGCAAATCAATTAACCTTTCTGCACCTCAATTTTCTATTCTGTGAAAAGGAGATAAGAATATTATCTTATAGTCCCATTGTGAGAAAAATACTATATAAAGGTGAGCTAATTAAATAAAAATAGAGACTGCAAGAACAAGCCATACTGAATGAGCCGGAAACTCTGAGTCAAAATTATGCACTGGATCAATATAAGATTAAAAGAGACAAAGATTAGTGGAGTGATGCAAGATCAGGCTGACCTCTGTAGACCAGGATACTGGGAACTGTTCTGCAGGTGTCCGTCTTGTCCTTCCACACTCTGACTTCACCTACAAATAGATGGGTAATATACTTCAATGGATATAGGAAAAGAAGCTAGATTAAAAACCCTGTAATTTAGTATGTAATCCATTGCAAACTATGAATCTAGGACTGTCTTTACAATAGAGAGATGGAAATGCTTGCAGGGACAGGAAACAAAGCAGGAAAGAAACATTTTAAACAACAAAGAATAATGAACACATCGTTGCTACAGGAAAGTAAAGAAACCAATAATACCCATGCATATTGTTAGAAGACAATATCAAATTAAAGAACAGGAATGGGGCAGGAGAACTTGCTTTTTCTCCTCTTCTATGCAGGGTGGCGTAGGATGCGGAGGACCTCTCCCTTTCCTGGGGAGCCTGTTCTCCATGGGAGTACGCTCTTGCAGAGGTTCTTGTTCTCTTGGTGTTCTTGGAGGTTTGGAGATCCATTGTCTCTGTCCAACCACTTGTCTCAATGCATCACTCCATCAGTAATGGTTTAAGGGGCCCAGGAAGGGTTGTCTTCATTACTTTGTCCCATTGTTTCAGAGGCATTTCATCGCTTTTCTTTCTGTGTATTTTCTACCTCTCACTGTCCTTTGGCTTGTCCAAACCTCACTGTTCTTCCCTCCCCCACACATTTTGAAGAATGTGTATCTCCTGATTTGTAGTATGTGACTTACAATTTGAAGTTACTAAAGCCAAGTTCCTCATGCAAAGTAGATAACTGATTGAGCTAATTTCGCATTTTTGATGAACAATGATTTGCATATTTGTCTTTGAACTAAAATTTCTCCAAAGCAATCAATGTATATTTGAATTCAGTATGCTTGATAAATATACACCTCTGTTTTCAAGGGAAGACCTGAGTTCAGAATGTGAGTGAATGTGACCATCTTTTCAGTGGGCACGATCTGTCAAGATGCACTATTGTCAGTGACAAAAAAAAGAATAAAAATAAAATGAAATTCATAAGATTCTTAGTATATATGCAAGAAAATCCTTTGTCCACAGAAGGTGGCTTAGTAACAGCTTGTGATATGTTAGGACCATAATATGAAAGGTCTTAGAGCTAGAAGAGTGATTATTCTGTTGGTCAGCCCACACTTGGAGTATTTTATACTATTTTGGGAGCCACAAACTAGGGAAAGAAATTGACAAGCTGAAGCACATTCAGAGAAGGGCAAACAAGGTGATTAGAACACATGAAACCATATCATCAAGAGTCATTTGAAGGAACTGGGG
The DNA here is from genome assembly GCF_900497805.2 of Vombatus ursinus. Taxonomy (NCBI): domain Eukaryota; kingdom Metazoa; phylum Chordata; class Mammalia; order Diprotodontia; family Vombatidae; genus Vombatus; species Vombatus ursinus. The sequence goes on along the minus strand of NW_020954569.1, from coordinate 76,006,513 downwards.
ATGTTAAGGCTACAGAAAGAGAAGATGTAAGGAAGACTGATCACTGTCTGTAAAGATGGAAGGGCTGTCACATGTAAGGAGCAAAAGATTCGTTTTGGTCCCAGAAGGACTTACACCTAATTTTTCTGACTATGCATCTAGTGATCTTCATTTAAAAAAAAAAGTACTAATCTGTTTTCTTTTTCATAAAATAATTTTATTGGTATCTTTGGTCTTTAAATCACCTTTATTTATCTACTCTGCTTACAGATATAATTTCCTTGCTATTGGTGACATGCATTTCTAGATCTATGTCAAATAACAGTGGGGAAAGAGGAAATTCCTGCCTGTATTTACTAAGATTCTTTTTTCCCCAATGTATTTTCTTACTATAGATAATGCTAGTTTTTGATTCTAGAATCACAATAATAGAATTATAGGATGATGAGGAACAGACCTTAGAGGTCTCAGAGTTCAACCCATTTTTGTAGATGAGGACACTGAGACACAAAATATGGGTCACACAGCTAGCAAAGGTTTGTTTATTGATCTCAATAAATGTAGAAGTAAGGCAGAGCTTTCCTTTCCCCCCAGTGCTATTTGACATAGTTCTAGAAATGTATGCCACTAAATACCAAGAAAGTGATCGACATAAACAAATAGTAGATGGGATTTGAATCCAGGTCCTGCTGATTCCAACTCCAGTTTTCTTTCCATTCTATCACAATAGCCTTTTTATCATATTAAAAAATTATCCTTCTGTGCCTATTCTTTATGCTTTTTTTTAGAATAAATTCATGTACTTTGTCAAAGTCTTTTTCTGTATCTGCTAATATAATGTAGTTTGTTTTCAATATGATTATTTATTTTATGTTGTTTATGTTTTCCTCCCTTTAAACCATATTTGCATCCCTGGTATAAATATGACTTGATCATAGTGAATACTTTTTGGACATACTGCTTTGCCAGGATTTTATTAAACATTTTGGAATCAAAATTCATTAGTGATCTTTCAAATATTTCATGTTACTTCTCTCTCTTACAACTTCCTGCCCCACAGGTACTTAAAATAACTTGATAAATGGAGGATGACAGTCAGGCTTAGTGTTGGACAGTATTGGATAAAGTAGAAATTGTGCAAAATGGAAATTTTTTGAATGAATGTACTGGACCATCAGGGACTGATACTTTAAAAATAAACATGAGAAAACTAGTCATGGATCTGACAATGAGGGAAATGAATTTAGGCTGCCCTCTAGTTATCAAGTCAAGGGCCGCCCTCTGGCTTTGCTCACCATCCCAATGACTTCTTAGAACAAAATACCTTTCAGTGGCCACCACTCCTCTAATGTATTGTTTATTCCTATGATAACATAAACTCCTTCAGGGCAGATATTATCACACTTTTATATTTGTATCCAAAATGCCTAGCACAGTGTCAATCTGGCACATAGCAAGCACTTAATAAATGTTTTTTCATGCATTCATTAGGCAAGTCACATAGTGTGCTATGGAAGGAACACTGGATTTCAAGATGAGAAGGCCTGGGTTCAAATTTTCACTCTGCTCTTTTCTGCTTGTGTGATCTTGGGCATGTTCTCTGGGCCTTAGTTTGCTTAATTCTAAAATCAGGGATTGGAACCAGACTTTTTAGCTAGCTGCCAACTCTATCTTATACTCACTTGGTCCCATGACCACTCTGGGCTACATGATCTAAATACGTAAAAATCGGTGTATGTGTGGGGGGATGCTGATTATGTGGTCTCAAGGGTTTCTTTCAGTTCTAACATTTAAAGCTTCTATGATTTCATTCATTTTTATTCTAGTGACCCTTTTTAAAGATAAATATAAGACATTCATTTATAGAGTGAGTCTCTTTACATTCTCTAATCCTACCCCCTTTGAACAGTTTCTTTCTAATGAATATTACATAGTCTACTGAAAGAAAGGAATAGTGAAGATATGAAGCAGAGAATTATAGGACTAGGCTAAGAGAGAAAGTTGCCTTCCTAGAACTCAATAGTTCAAACTGAAGTCAATTATATTGGTATTAAAATGGAACCAAGTGAAACCTTATTTACTTACAATGCTCTTCTGACCAAATTCTTTCCAGAATTCCTATTCAAATCCATATTTGCCTTTTGTAGATTCTGGAATAAATCTGATATCTTCCCTGAAGAAACACATGTGTCATATACGTTCTGAAAAACACAAATGCAAATACAATGAAACCTACTTATATTGAACCCACTTATATTGAATCCCAGCATATAGCAATCAAATTGGAAAGTCCAGGCCTATTACTTGTACACGTAATATTTCCAAAGTATATCAAATTCCATCCTATATCAAATTTTCACTCTGGTCCCTTGAAATTCAATATAAGCAAGTTTCACTGTATTTGAAATGGACATGATGCAATATAATGTATTTTTCAATGAATAGAATTCTTGGTAATTCAATTTATGGTTGCAGAACTCCTTAAAGGGCAACTCTCACCTCATAGGGGCTTCAAATGAAGGTTCAGTTCTGCAGCCCTTCGTCAGGAAACATTGCTATTGACTTGGAAGACTTAAGACAGAATGGGAATGATTTGGTGATATCCCAAAAGATAATGCCACTGTTGAATCAAGTTCAGAGGAAGATGGATACAGAAGAATGAGCAAACCTCTTATCTCGGGTCTGTAACGCACAGCCATGTTCATAGGCACATGGGGAAGGCTTTAGTGACTCATTCTATTCCATCCTTTGATGGACAAAGTTGAAACTAAATTTCTCCCACTCCCTCTATCATTTGTGGTTCCCTTCAATAATACTGCATTCTGTTGGTTTGCCTTCTCTGATTACTTTCTTTTAAGATTCCTTTGAGACCCTGATTTCTCTACTCCAGTTGGTTTCTGTTTCAATTCACATACACACACACATGCTTACACATGTATACACACCATGTATCACGTACAAATCACTCATGGTCATGATTAAATAAAGTATACTTCTATATCCTGTGTTCATTCTCCCATGAGTAATAAACTGGGCCTGGTTTAAAAATGATTCGCACTTGGCAATGGTCCTTTTATGTTCGAGAAATTCTATCTGAAATCTTGGAAAACCTGCATTAAGAATAGTTCCTCATACAGCTCTGTCAATCTTTTCTGCACCTGTTAGCATGTTTAGGAAATGGCTTCTTATAATTCACTCATCTTATTGCAAGTGGAAAAAAAAATTCACAAAAGTAATTCCGATTATTCAAATTGTTTTGTAAAACATAAAATTAAGAACACATCCTATAATAAGCACTAATAAACTTAGCAACTAGATATAAATAAAATATAGGTTATTAAAGTACTGTAATATGATGGGAAAGAGCTTATAGGCTCATGTAATTATCTTTGCTGAATGTAAACAGTTGCTTAGATAGTTTTAACTATTTTTAGTGCCTGAAATATCTAAGCTTTCTGGGCTATGCCAAAAGGAATGATACTGCCTCCATCATTACAGCTGTTGCTTTTTAAGTCCCCAATGCATAATAAACCTATGAACTCTATTAGTTGTAATCAATATCAGTATAGGCACATAAAGGCCTTTGCTCGCCTCTCTCACTGCCTCAAACTAGAAGCCAAAATGACTATGACGCCAAGTCCCCTGCAAGGAATCAGGTACGTCATTTTTCATTTGAAAAGAAGTCCTCTCCAATAATGGAAATCCTGAGAAAGGTTATTACAATAATAAATGAGTTGGCAGGGTGATTTGTGCTTGAAACAAATGTACCTCCTGATGGAAGCCTCTTTAATTCCTTATAAATCTCGCACTTATTGGCCAGAATATGACTCCTTGAATCAGTCAGCCAAAGGCTCGCGGAACTGTGGGTTCATGTGGCTCATTTCTTGTTGTCCAAACAGCTGTTCTTGATAGTCTTCCCTGCAGGTATCTGTTTGGGGATTAGTAATGCTTCACATGGTCGTACATCACAAGAAATGGATGTGTAATTACATTAAACATGCTTCATCTCCTTGGGCTCATTCATCCTCAATCGTGGGGATTGATGCCACTCAATGACCTTTCTCCACTGATGGTTTTGCTTTTTATAATAATAATAATAATAAGATATTAATATAAGAATATGAACATAATAATGGCACTAGCCATTTTCACAGCATTTTTAACTTTTCAAACATGCTTTTGAAATATTTCCCTCCCCAGCCCCACCCCCCCCCCCCCCATTTAATGTGGCTGCTTGGTTTGTCCCAAGTGTGCCTGGTTGAGTTTATCTCCCTGGGTGTAACTAAGTGAGAAGATTCTCCCTGGTTCCTACCATGTAAGTAGAAGCAGGTGCAGATCCCTGTGTCCTGGAGTGGCCTGGGTGTGGGGTTGCATCTCTAGGTGATGTACCTAGAAATACAGAATCTTTGACCTTCAAATGGCTTTGAATTTTGAGAGATTGAACTGCTGTTAGCTCCTGAAGAAAGAGATTCAGTAGATCTTAAGACCATTGATGGATTTTTATGATTTTATTAAGTAGAACTATCTTTGTTGACAGGAAAATTCTCAGCAATAATTTTGACACATAATTTTGTTAATTAATTTGTTGACTTTCTTATCTTCACTTTTGGGAATTGCATTTTAAGAAAGACATTGACAGATTAGAGAGTATATGTAGAGGAGGGGGACCACTGTAAGAATGAATCTGGAAATCATGTCCTGGGAGGAATGGCTAAAGGAAGTGGGGATATATCGTTTAGAGAAGAGATAACTTAGGGAGAATGCAATGGATGGCTTTTCAAATACTTGAAAGAGTGAAATGTAGAAGATAGATTTGACTTATTCTGAGGGAAGAACTAGGAGTAGTCATGGAAGTTATAGTGAGTCCGTTTTTAATTCAATGTAAAGAAGAGCTTTCTAGTATTCTGAACTTTCCAAAAATAGACGCTATTATAAGGTAATGAGATCTCCATGGTTCTGGGTTCAAGCAGAGCCTCGAGGACTAGCTGATAACAATGTAGAAGAATGGGTGCCAGTAGGAAGGTAGACTAAATGAGTTTCAAGGTATTTTCTGAAGTAATAGTTCTATGACACATATGCCATTCGACTTTCAAATTTTCTTTATTGGCTCTGATGCTAATGTGCTTTCTTTAGCCTTTAGGGAGCTCAAGGAGCAAACTGTTATACTTTCACATATAATATCTGATTTTATTTTAATATTGATAAGAGTAGCTATCACTTATATAACACTTTAAGATTTGCAAAGCACTTTACACATATGATCTCATTTAAACTTTACAACGACCACATGAAGTAGGTGCTATTTTATTCTTATTTTTACCCTGGCAAGTCACTTAATTTCTGTTTGCCTCATTTTTCTCATATGTAAAATGGAGATAATAATAGCACCTACTATCCATGGAGGTTATGAGGATCAAATAAGATAATACAGTGCTTAGTGCAGAGCATGGCACATAGCAGTTACTCTATAAACGTTAACTATTATTAACTATTGTTTTACAGATAAGGAAACTGAGGCTGAGAGAGTTGAAGTGATTTGTCCAAAATAGCTATTAGCTATTAAAGGTATGAGGCAGGTCTTCTCAGGTCTTCTTGGCTCCAAGTCTGGAGCTGCTTAGATGTCTTTGTTTTCACAACAATCTGTGAGACAGGTAGGGAAAATATTGTCATTCTCATTTTACAGATGAGAGAACTAAAATCCAGAGGGGTGGCATTACTTGGTTGCTCACATTCAATTTAGAGACAGAACTAGAAGAACAGGTCTTCTGACTCTCAGACCTGTTCTTTGTCAACTAATGAGAATGTGCTGGGTTTCCAACAAAATCATAGGATCATAGATTTAGCCCTGGAAGAGATTTAGAAATTATCTAATCCATTCCTCCAGCACTTTTTGGCACCCTTTTCATGGACAATGAACCAGGCTTAGAAAGAGTAAGTTACTTGTCTGAGGTCACACAGGTAGTAAGCTACGGAGGTGAGAGTTGAACCCAAATCTTCTAACTCCTGATGCAGGACTTTCCAGAAGCTGCCTCTCTTAGCACCTTGTTTCAACATTGTTCAAGATAAGCTCCTTTGTTCAAAAGTGAAAAAAAATGGATGATTCCTTTCCTCCCACTTAAAAAGTCACTAATCTTCTCTGGCTCTTCTTAGGGTACCCTATGACTTAAGCGTACTGATTAAAAATAGCATCTGGTTATTTATCTCAATGTCTTTCATTGTTGTGGTTGTTGTTATTGTTTTTGTTGTTTGTCTTCTGTTCTTGAGAAGGACCATGACATCATGAAGGTGATGCCCTGACCTGCAAATAAAGTGGATTTAAGTGAGGGAGGGTCTGTGCAAAGGTCACCAGTCTCACTTTGTCCTTCAGAATCGTCTGGGTCTAGTGGCCAGATACACATCAGGACAACTGGATATGGCTCCAGATGCCATGGAAGACAATGGCCTTTTAAAGCTAAGGTCTTTAGCAGGTCTCAGTTTGACTGAGCCATTCAGTGATTAAGGCTAGGTAAAAAAAAATGAGGCAAAGAATAGCTTCTTTAACCTAGCCTAGAAAAAAAAAATCAAACTGAAAGGGGGGTGGCCCTCAGGGTTTCTGGTCAAAAGAGAAACAATTCCTATTTACATTCCCTCTGCTATGAACACTAAATCTAGAACGCAACTTAGAGGATTTCCAAGCATTGTAGCATTTCTCTAAGTGATCAGAACTGTGCAAAGGGTTATTCTATCTAAATTTATTTTTGGAGGCAGTTAGGGATAAGTGATTTGCCCGAGGTCACAGAGGTAGTAAGTATCAAGTGTCTGAGACTGGATTTGAACTCAGGTCCTCCTAACTCCAGGGCTGGTGCTCTATCTACTGTAGCATCTAGCTGCCCTATTCTATCTAAATTTAGTGAGGAGCACAGGAGTCAATGCTATAGGACAATTTGGAGCACGGCATCTGAATCACACAGCAAGTGAACTTTAAAATAGCTCTTCATAGTGTTAACTAAACAGAAGGATTCAACTAACAGTCACTTTAAATCAGAACGATTAAAGTTTTTACTGAGAGAAAAAAATAGTTCTTGTAAGACTTTTTTCAATAATTAAAGGCTCTTCCCAATTAGGCTAAGATATCATGTAAAAGGCACAAATTTCTCTTCACCATTTCTGGTTATGGAGTTAAATACAATATTTTATCTCAGTAAGGATCAGAGCTGCACCCAGGAAGGTTTTTAATTCAACAGAAAACTGGCTAATGCCTCTTTCTGAAATGGAAAGAGAGACTATCACAAAGCTAACTTCTTGGAGATGGAAAATAATATCCTCCTTCAGAAGAGAAATGGATAAATTGTTAAGAAGATCAACTTGTGAGTTTCCTGGAAAATTGTGTAATCTAAGGAAAATAGCAGAGACAACTTCAGCAGCATTTGGTAGAAATTGGAATATAGTCAAAGGTGGTTGAATGGAGGAAATTAGAGGAAACTGAAGAGAAAGTCATGCATTTAATATAATCCAGTTCTGGAGGATTAGGTCTGACGGTAACTATATCTTTTTATACAGCAATCAGCCAGATACCAAATATCTTCAGGGGATAATGAAGTGCAGAACGTCATGGCTTTTTTTCAATAAGAAATTGAAGAATCAAGGCATCTTGCCTCCCACTTGAAGGACAAGGGTGGAATTTAATTCAGCAATGTAAAAATGTTATTTTTTATTCTTGGAAGTGTTCCAGGAGGGAAGAAATCAGAGTGTTAAAAGGAGGAAGGGAAAAGACTTATAAATACCTTGTTTTGGTTCTTTTTTTTATTACCATTTTGAAAACAGTGTCAGAGGGGATTTCCATGGAGGGCCTGTTAGATATATGTTTTGTTTTTTCAAAAAGCCAAAACAATCATAGATATATTACTTAAAGATATTGTGTGGAGCTTTTCATTCTCCAAAAAGCTCTTTTCAGCCTTTACCCCACTCTATATTTGAGAAACATGCAGGGCTTTAGTTTTATTCTTGTATAGGCTAATGACAGAAAAATATCTCGCATTGTTATAAGCCCTAACTTCTACTGGTCATCTTATACATGCCAAATATCAGAATTAAGTGCGAGAGTGTGGATGGCTCAATGTAAGACATCACTATTGGAAAAAAAAAATTGAAAGCACATGTTCGACTGACAGTGGATCATCTCTGCAAATGGAGCATGGCGCATTTACTATATTACAGACAAAGAGAAAAATGAAGGACTGTGTAATTGATCTACTAAAGACTCACAGTAACTCAGAAGATAACATTACAACCGGAATTGAGACTCCTTAGTCTGTGTAAACTAGTAGATTATAAGGTCATTTGTTTCAAGGATGACAGATAAGAAAAAAATGGTTGATGAAGTGTTTCCTTTGATTCTTGCCAAGATCCATAGGCATACCTGCCTCAAATTCTGTTTAGTCTCTTTTTTGTACTGTGTCTTTCCTAATGATATTTTGCTAACCAGGAATTCCTTCCCTCCCTTCCTCTCCCACTTCTCTCCACCCAGACAAAGTTCCTGTCCTTTAAGGCCCAGCTCAAGTATTTTGAACTCCATGAAACCTTTCCAGATTGTTCCAGCTCATATCAATCTATTTTTTTTTCTCTGAATTCATAGTACTTATTGTTTAGGCACCCATGTCAAACTCAAATAGAAATGGAACCCTTTAGGTTGCATATTAACTTAGACAATCACAAATTAACATTATGTTGCATTGTATTTCTATTAATTTTGTCAAACATTTCCCAATTACGTTTTAATCTGTTTTGAGTCACACTCAGGAATGGCCATTGCTGCCTATGGACCTCAAGTTTGACATTGTTGAATAAGATATATGGAACTGATACAGGGAATCTCCATGAGTCAACTCCTTCTGCCAATGGAGGCAGCTAAGTATGCAGTGGATAGAGTGTTGGTCCTGGAGTCTGAAAGACCTGGGTTCAAATCCAGCCTTGGACACTGGCTATGTGAGCCTCAGCAAGTCACTTAACATCTGTTTACTTCAGTTTCCTCAACTGCAAAATGGGGATAATAATGTCACCTATCTCATAGGGTTGTTGTGAGGATCAGCTGAGATGACACCTGTATGGCACTTAGCACAGTGCCTGGCACATGGTGGGTGTTGTGTAGGTGCTCTATAAATGCTTATAAATAAATAATAAATGTTTATATATATAAATAAATGCTTATATATATGTATATATACATACATATATACGTATATATATGTATATATATGTGTGTGTGTGTGTGTGTGTGTGTATATATATATATATATATATGAATGTTTTCTACCCTTCCCTCAATGCAGTGTAGAAGGAATGCAACTTATGGTTTTGGAGAGTTTGCTAGAGCACTGAAAGCCCAAGTATGAATGAATGAATGAATGAAAAAGCATTTATTAACTACTTACAATGTGTTAAGCATTGAGGGAATACACATCTGAAAGCAAAGACAGTCCTTGACTTCAAGACTGTAAGGAGCTTACATTCTAATGAGGAGAACAATGCATATGAGGAATGATAGCCAGCCAGGAGCACTTTGGTCCAGAAAGTAACTGGGATGATGAATTGGGGCTGTAGAGGAGAGGTTGGCATTCGCCATTCAGAGCACAATCTGAATGGTCTTGGCAGTGTTGATTTGGTAATGATACGTGGTTCCAATACTGTGGTGGTGGTGGTGATGGTGATGGTGGTGGGGTGGGTAGAGTGGGAAAGAATCCACACTGGCTGTGTCTAGGCTATTGTTGAGAAAGTGAACAGAGAGGAGGGAAGACTTGAAGTGAGGCATTGCTGTTCTGGGGGAGGCAGTTGCTGTTCTGTAGAGGGAGACCCCAGAGTGGAAATTTCACTACAACACAGTCTCTGGTGTGGGGATCAAAGCTTATAAAGGAAGTTCTGAAGGAAAAGCTGGAAGAGGAGGGAGTTAAGCGAGTTACCCAGGGTCATACGGCCAGTTTGTGTCAGAGATGGGAACTGAACCCACATCTTTCTGACTATGAGGCCAGCTCTCTGACTACTACACCTGGTTTCCTCACTTGTCTAGACCACACTGACCGGATGATGTATTTCCTTGTAACTTACATTGTTGCTTAACTTTTTGTGTATTTATATCTACCTTCCCTAACTAGATCATGATCTACTTCAGGACAGGAAACAAGTGGTCATATTTCTCTTTGTTTCCCTTCCTGGCACTTGCTTGTAGAAGGCACTCAATATATGTTGGTTGGTTGATGCCACTAAATGCCACATTTCTGTATGTGTGTCCTCTGATAATAGAGCTTCTCAGATGCTATTATTTCCTATAATGCATAAAGATAAGTCCTTGCCATATTTTCCAAGGGGTACTCTATTTGTTATCTTCTTGAATATTGTGACATTTAAAAAGTTTGAGAGACATAGTTTCTGAGTAATTCATCATTTTATTAATAATGCTAGCATTTTATTAACAAATGGGTCAGTGACACTCTCAAAAGACCAATTATGGTGGTGGGCTCACAGTTTATATGCCCTTAGAAGAGTGAGTGTTCCTGAGGGTGGCAATCAACTAATTGGGTAACAATTAATGAGAGAATGAATATTATAATGAGAGGTGGGCTTATTCCTATGAGGGTATTGAGGTACTTGATACTGAGCACCCAAATCTTGGTCAGGAGACTTATCGATTTCCACATCACCCATCTGACAAAAGGGAGAATCCACATTTTCCCAGAGTAAACATAATGAGCAGGAATCCATCCATCCACCTAAATTTAGAATATCTTTATTGTCTTTGATTAGATCTTAACCTGGGTAAGTCTTTGCTCAAGATTATCCACATTGATTGATTTCTGGATGAGGAAGTAGAAAAGGGGAAGAAACTTGGTCTTAATTCAATAATTAGTCATTGAATTAATAATTAGTTACAAGTTACAATAATTAGTTACAAGAGAGAAATATTGATTTCTCTCAATATTTACCGTGGAGGAAAATATCACAATTTTTCTGTTATTGTTGTTGAATTGTGTCTCATTCTTCATGACCCCATGGATCATATCACATCAATACTGTCCATGAGGTTTTCTTGGCAAAGATAAGGGAGTTGTTTCCCATTTCCTTCTGTAGTGGATTAAGGCAAATGGAAGTTAAGTGACTTGTCCAAGATCACACAGCTAGTAAGTGTCTGAAGCTGGATTGAACTCAGATCTTCCTGACTCCAGGCCCAGTGCTCTATCCACTGCACCACCTAGCGTCATTTCAATTTTTTTTTTTTTGTAAATTAATCTTCAAAACATATGATGGCACAGGGCAGGAGAGTCATGATCATTTCAGTTTTACAGGCGACAACTCAAAAGTACTGAAACAAACACAGTCATTCCAATCCAATCTAATACAAAATCTATTTATTAAACTTCTATCACCAGAGGCAGCATGGCCTAGTGGATAGAGAAACTTGGAGCCAGCGACACTTAGGTACAAGTGTCATCTCCAGCACATACTGCTGAGTAACCCTGGGCAAATCACTTAACCTTCCAGTGACGAAGGCAACTCTAAGACTCCAAGGTACAGAGTTAATTGCTGATCTGCATTGGTGGAGAGTTTCCTCCCTAGGAGTTTCCTATGCCGATGAAATCACAAGTCCATAAAGAAAAATACAAGACTCTGAGTACACAGACAAAAAAATGAACTCTGTCCTCAGTGAGCTTATATTCTACTGTGAGGGTATGAATTTAAAGAGGGAGAGATTACTCAGAAAGTCTGTGATGGTCAGGTTTTGATTGCAGCCTAATATAGGTGGTGCAGTGATAGAATGTTGGGCTTAGAGTCAGGAAGATTCTTCTTCCTGAGTTCAAATCTGGCCTCAGACACTTACTATCTGTATCATTCTGGGCAAGTCAATTAACCCTATTTGCCTCAGTTTCCTCATCTGTAAAATGGTCTGGAGAAGGAAATGCCTAGCATGTTTGCCAAGAAAACTCCAAAAGAGGTCACAAAGAGTTGGACTCAACTGAAGAACAACTGAACAACAGCATGTCACTCTTATGATGTCTCATCATTCCACCTAATGAACACACAAAAGTTGTGCCTCCTTATGGTCCTCATTTCAAGTGGCAGTGCCCCATGTAATGGGGAGAAAAATAAACCCACTGAATTTGGATTTAGAGGACCTGGGTTTGAATCCTGACCCTCTTATTTACTCCAAGTATTTAGTACTAATATAGCCCTTGGAGATTTGCAAAGAGCTTTTTTGCACATTATTTTATTCTCACATCAATCCTATGAGGTCGGGTTATGGTTTTTTTTTTTAACAGATGTAAAAACTGAAACAAACAGTGGTTAAGTGATATGCTCACATTAAGTGTCTGAGGTCAGATTTGAACTCAGATCTTCCATCCATCATGCCACCTAATTAGCTGCCTTATAGGTATCAAAGTGGATAGAACAACTGACTTGGAAATCCTGCAACATATACTTATTAGATATGTGACCCTGGGAAAGTCATTCAACTGTCATCTTCCTCAGTTTCTTCAATTGTAAAATGGGGATCATAATAACACTTCCCTCTCAGATATTTGATAAATATTTGCAAAGCACTTGGTACAGTGCAGACACAGAAAGTATACAGAAATACAGGCTTAAAAAGAGGCAGAAGGAACACACATAGTAGGCATTGAATAAATACTAATTTCCTTCCTTCCTGAGTCAAGAAGGTCATTTTACCTCTCGGGCCACAGTGTCCTCCAAATTAAAAAAAGAGGGATTGGATCAGGTGATCTCTGACTTTTCTTTCAGCCCTAAAACAATGAGCCTATGAAATAACTGAATACACATCCTACAAAATGACTCTAGGCTATTTTAGTTTCAAGAGGCAAAGTGATTTAGTAGACAGAAGGCCGACTCAATGTCAGGATGACCCGGGTTCCAGGCTACCTCTGACACACACTGGCCTTGGAACTCTGGAGAAATATAGTTAACCTCTTGACTCCTTAGGCATCTGTCCAAGCCTGAGATGCATGGGTAGAGGGACTTTCCACACAGTTCGTGAAATCCTAAGTCTGAACTTACAAGGTTTCAGACTTTTAGTGGCAGTCACAGCTCCAAATATCAGAATTTCCTTAGAATTGGAAGGAGTTTAGAAATCAGCTACTCTGAACTCTGAAGCATCATTCTCTTCTTGAAGAGGGATTTATCAGGAAGGCATCAGAAATCGGTGAGAAGCAGAAACTGAACCCAAAGGGACCCCTAGTAAATGCCACACAACAGGAAAACCTTACGAAGGAGCCATATTGTAGCTTTGTCCTGTATTGAGCTCATTCTAAGCAACAGCATCATGTAGGAGTAGGAAGAATGCTAAATTCCGAGTTAGGGGACCCAAATGGGTTGGAATCCCTGCTTGCTGCTTGCTACCTCTAGGATAAAAGGCAAATGCCTCGGCTTGATATTGAAGACTTTCATAATCTGACTCTAGCCTCTCTTTCCATACTTATTGCACATTACACTCCTTCATGCACTTTTCATTCCAGCTGAACCAGCCCATGTGCTGTGCTCCACATTTGGTATTCAGTCTCCTACCTTCATGCCTGGAACATAAGCCCTATCCCCATCTGCTACTTAGAAGCCTTACCTTCCTTTAAGCCTTAATTCGAGTGCTGCCTGCTAAGAAAGTCTTACCCAATTCCCCTGGTTGTTAGTGCTCAGCATTGCTCCAAATTATCTTGTATTCCTTTACCTATTGGCAGTTAGGTGTTGCAACAGATAGAGTGCCAGGCCTGGAGTCTAGAAGATTTGAATACAAATCTGGCCTCAGACAGAGGTTGGGTGACCCTGGGCAAGTCACTTTAACCCTGTTTGCCTCAGTTTTCTTGTCTGTAAAATGAGCTGGAGAAGGAAACCACTCCAGCATCTTTGCCAAGAAAAACCCCAAATGGGGTCACAAAGAATTGGACATGACTGAACAACAAAAACAACATTTGTCTGTTAACATTTGAAAATCCCCTCAGTAGAATGTAACCTCCTCCAAGGCAGGGATGACTTTTAATTTTTTGTGTTCAGGGCCTAGGGCTCTACCTTGCATCTAGTAAATGTTTCTTGTTGTTATCTGTGGGGCCTAGAACAAATCACTTGATCTCTCTGGGCCTCAGTTTCCTTATCCATAAAATGAGCATAAGTAAATGCCTTCTAATAAATTATACCTCCCACTCTCCTTTGACCTCCTTTTAAACCTGTACTTCTGTGGCTTTTTTGTTTTTTTAATCCTAGGGTATGAGTTATATTCAAGAAAGGACAATTCTTCTTTGGAGGAATTAAAAAAAACTTCTTTTAAAAATTTTTTTGCTTTTTGGTGAGGCAATTGGGGTTAAGTGACTTGCCCAGGGTCACACAGCTAGTAAATGTCAAATATCTGAGGGCAAATTTGAACTCAGGTCCTCCTGCCCCACCTAGATGCCCCGAGGGCTTTTATTCCTCTATGTCAGTCCACTACTATAGAATGGGTGAAAAATCATTTCATTTTTCCCTATAAGGGAAACCTAGAATCATAATTTTAGAGCATAGCTTTTAGATACTCATGTAACCTCTTTTTGATTAGTTTCCTCGTCTGTAAAATGGGGAATAACAGTACCTACCTCTCAGAGTTGTTGTGGGATTAAAATGAGATAACTTTGGTAAAGTATTTTGCCAACCTGACAGTGTTATAGAAATGCTAGCTAGAACGGGATGAAAACAAAGGACACTAGCTTAACCCTTTCAGTTTATAGATGAGGAAACAGTCCAGGAAGGTAAAGTGCCTGAGTGTTATTATTTTATTATTTATTATTTTGGGAGAGATAAACTATAATCCAGACTCCCCTTACTCCCAAGTTGTGTTCAGTCTCTGTGTTAAAGCCTAGAAATTTTATGCCTTGGATTCCTTTCTTTGGTGCTAAAATCAAGAGAGACAGGAGTCCTCTTAAATTTTCGTTGTTGCTGCAGCATCCTGGACAAAGGAGGCATTTACATAGGAGAGAAACACTGTGACTTGCCTTGGATCCCTGCACCATAGTTGAGGGAGCTCTAAGAGAGGGAAGGGGTGACTCTCACTCTTAATGGTTTCTGTGGCTGGATCCTAATAAGAATCAGGTAGCAAGGTGGTGCAATGAATAGAATGTTGGATTTGGAGTCAAGATGACCTCAGTTCAAATCTTGTGTCATACACTCACTAACTCTGTGACCTGGGATACACTCCTGTAACCATTTTTTGCCTCAATTTTCTCCTCTGCAAAATGGGAATAATAATAGTACTCACCTCTTTAAAAGTAGAGTGCCTGGATTTTATTCCCATCTTAACAGAAGTCAGACAAGATAAGGTTAGGAGTGAATTGAGTCAATCTCCCAACTCCAGTTAAACTGAAGAACAATATATTCTAACCATGAAACTTTCACCAGGTAAGAATATGAAGTGTCTATTGAATCAATTTTTAAATCAATCAAAGGCATTAAATTAATGTACGGCCTAAGTATGTTCTATAAGGTGGAAAACTGGTCTGGAACCCAGCGATGCTGTGTCTGGCAGCTTAGACGAGAGATCAGTTCCAGTCAAGTCCCTGAGAAGCGATTGCTTGTTGGAAAGTGGAGGGGGTAGAGTGGAGTAGAGCCTCTGCTTCTTTCCCCATCCCCTTGACCAGATGACAACTTTGTGAAATGTAGAGACTCAGAATATCTGAGCTTTTCACTCATGTCCTAGCATTGTTCCCAGAACATTGGATCTTAGGATCCACATCAGAATCCAAGGACGAATAGGAATACTGAAGACAAATAGCTTCAAGACTTCATGAGGGACTCAGCCCAAGAGGAAACTTCAGGAGGACCCTATGAAGGGGAGAAAAGGACTTCCAGGAGTTGTTACCTCTGTACCTAAGTTTGCTCCCGCTCCCCAACCCCCTGAATCTGTATGAACAGGTGGGAAAGTATCACAGATTTTTGAGGGGGATGTTTTACACTAACTCTTCTTACTGTATCACCTTAGTAAATACTCCTTCCTAAAAGCTAATTAAGTCCAGCTGACTAATTGATGCCATCTGCTAGGCAATAGTGGAAGCACATTGGTGGGGGCTTGTGTGAGTTCTTTGTCAGTGTTGTTGTTATTGAGTCATTTCAGTTGTGTCTGACTCTTGGTGACCTCATTTGGAATTTTCTTGGCAGAGATACTGGAGTGGTTTGCCATTTCCTTCTCCAGCTCATTTTATAGATGAGGAAACTGAGGCAAACAGGGTAAAGTGACTTGCCCAGGGTCACATAGCTACTAAGCGTCTGCGGCCAGATTTGAACTTAAGAAAAGGAGTCTCCCTGACTATCCACTGTGCTACCTGACCAGAAACACCATTTGTCCTACCTAGCAACCCGTCAGGGTCCCCTAAAATCCAGAGGGGAAAAGTAACAGCCTTGCTCTGGGGACCTAGCCTGTTAGTGCTCATAGAGGTTGGAAAAATAGCTTAAGAGCATGTGTTAGTCAGGTAAATAGCAGAATTTGTGTTCAAATTCAGGTCCTCTGACTCTAAATTCGGTGCTATTTTTATGATGCCATGTGCCTCTTTGCATCATACCACCTGTGCAATAGAGACTGGGATTCTGAGTAGGTCCAAGTTAAATTCATCCTTCTAGTCTCCTAGGCCCACAATTTTGTTGTCATTCTTGACTCCTTATTCTTCCATACCCCAAGTGAGGGGTGGTCAGTTAACCTTATAGATTCTACCACCCACCATCTCTCACATTTGTTTCCTACTGTCTAACACCATAGGTACTGCATAGAGGGTGGGTTCACCCAGCCCATAATCTAGGGACTACCAGAACTACCTTAGTTTTGGCCCTCATTACCTCTGACCTGAACTATTGCAATAGCTTTATAATTGATCTTCCTAATTCAAGTCTTTCCCTACTCTAATTCATCCTTCATCTAGCTGCTAAGTGACATTGCTTTAGGAATAAAAGCATAGTCCTGACCATGTTTGCTCCCTTGCTCAAAAAATCCCAAGGATCTTCTGTCATTTAAAATCCACCACACAACCTGACTCTAACCTACCCCTCCAGGTTTATAACGTAATACTTTGCTTTGCACATACTGTGGTCTAATTAAGGTAGTAAGGGTTGGCACAACTAAATCTTTTGCTGTTCCTTGCACTCTACAATCCACCTTTCATTGCTCTGTTTTTGTACAAGTTCTCCTTCTTGATGGAACACACTCCCTGAAAACCTCTTAAAATCTGTAGTTTTTTTCAAAAGTCAGTTCAAATGCCACTTTATGAAGCTTTTCCTAATCCTTCCATCTGCTGATACTTACTCCTCCCCCCAAGTACTTTGTATTTCTTTTGAATATATTTTACACGTTCTTATTTATGTACATTTTTTCTTCTGTAGAATGTAAGCTCTTGAGGGCAGAGATTTTTACCTTATCTTTGTATCCCTTGCTGGAGTAGGCAGACCACCTCTTTCTCTTATCGATTAGACATCCTGCGGCCAAGAACCAGCATCTCTTTCAGTCAGATGGATCTGTAGCCCCAAACTCAAGGAACTGCCTCCTGTCTTCTTAGGTATTCAGAAAGACCTCATCATCCCAAGGACAGGCACAGATACACATCTGAACCTCTCATACCCACTGAACTGTACTTTACCTCCACCTGCAAATATAGCCCAGGATCTGGTCACCTACTGGCTCCCTCCCTTTCCTGCTGTGCTACCTTGGCTAAATCATTCCCATCTGGCAGTGGGGGGGGCATGTAGGGGCTCCTTGTCACTCTCCTAAATTGAGACTTTTCTGCTATATTGTCTATGGTCCATTATTGATCCCAGTCAATTCTATTTAGATTTATATATTTTGGAAATTAATAATAAAAGAATAATGACTTAAAAAACCACAATGCTTGGCTGCTTAGTAAATGCTTGTTGATTGATTGATGATATTAATTATATTTATTTATAGATATGTTGTGGGGGGTGGGTGGGAGCTGGGTGCTATTAAAAGGTCATATTTGTCTTAGATCCCTGTGCAGTATCTCTCTCCTCCTATCCCTTCTCTCCCCCCCTCTCCGCCCCCCACACACAGAGTGTTCACTTCAACTCAATTTCATTCAACGCATTTCAGCAATCATTTTTAAAAGCAGGTGGTAGGCTTACTATGGTAGGTCTGAGGGTGGGTGGTGGGTAGAAAGATAAAAAACAAGCCCTGACCTCAAGTAGTCTAGGGGGAAAACAAGGGCATTGATATGTAAATTGAAAATATATACAAGTGAATTTCAGTAACTGGGGATGGGGTGGAGTGAATAAAATCATGGTTTCACAGCTGGTAGGGACTTTAGATTAGAGGGTATTAAGTTTAAACCCCTCATTTTTTACAGGTGAAAAAAAACAGAAGCCCAGAGAGGTTCAATGACTTGCCCACAGTCACATATCTAGAAGTATCTGAGGTATAATTTGAATCCGGGTCTTACAGGTCCATGATCCTATCTTTTATGCTAGGCTGCCTGTGAGGAAAGGTTAGGGGGAGGACGTGACACTTGCAGGATACATATCTCTGGGTATGGTGGCCCATGGCAAATGAGGGCAACTGACTTTCTGACTGGTCTGAGCACTGGATTCAGTCAGAGGACCTGTGTTCAAATCCCACTCCTGCTACCTGTGTGGCCTTAGACAAGGCACTTCCCCTTTCTGGGCCTCAGTCTTCCTCTGTAAGATGAAGGTATAGATCCTGTGACTTCTAAGTTCCCTTCCATCTCTAAATCTATGAACCTATGATCTTATTGGACCACATACTTATAGACTCAGCTGATATGGCTGCTCCAAGAATAAATCCCAATGCCTTGACTTTAAAGTTTCCTTCCTCTCTGTAGAACCAATATGTGGATCTGCCTTCTGACTCAATCATAGCCTGAAAAAGCCAGCTCTGAATCTTAACTCTCTCCCAATAATATGTCTCTTTGTGGTCAATGAACCTAAGTGAGAAATGCATCCTCCTATCCATGTATTTATTAAATCTTTGGTTGCATAAAGGCCTCATTTCTGAGTAATGCTCAGAATGAATTGCTTCCATGATTGTATCGTTAGAATGCACTTGGAGGACTTCCTCATTCTGCATTCTAAGAGGACAATGTATCTTGGAGAGCATTAAGGATGCAAATTCAAACCATCAGGGCAATCTGCAAGAGCCAGCTCAGACATGTACAGGAGTTAAGCTAAAGACTTATTCCAAGCCTCCCCTTAGGATGAACGCCTCCAGTAGCATCTGGCCCCAAATCCTGTCTCTGAAACTCGCTGTGTGGTCCTGGGCAGGTCACTTAACTTTTTTTGTGACTGACTCAGTTTCGTTATTTTCAAAACGAAGTATTGGACTTCATGGCCGCTAAGGTACATCTAAATTATGACAGTATGAAAATGGGGGCCTCTCTTTTCTAGCCTGTGTGAGTTTCGAGTCACAACTCCACGGCAACCGTCAACAATGCTTCCTCGTGCTTGGGAGTTTACGTAAATAAGAAGGGTATTTTCACAAGATTCCGGGGTTCTGAACTTTGTCATCAGTCACCACCTTTGGAGCAGAGAAAATGAATGGTGCTGCTGCACTCAGCCCAGCACCCTCATCATTCTCCCTGCTCTACCCTTGGGAACTTGCTTTTTTTTAATCTTGCCTGAGATTGGCTCCCAGAGACAATGGCGAATCATTCTCAATTCGGCTTGGCCTTGCTCCTGTGAGAGAAATTACTCTTCTTTGTGCATTGTGGAAAATTATAGAAGTGATTAAAAGCCTCCCCTTTCTCCCCTCTCTCTCACCAGAGTTTTTTTTTTCTTCTTTTTTAGTTCCGTGGATTGGTCAGAAGAACTTGTCATCGTAGTCGCACAACTGTCCTGTCCACACCTCCTAAAATTAGCTGTCTATTTGGTATTCCTTAGTCCATGAAGGTTACTTCTCCTTATTATATCAGCTACAAAATTAGACAGATTCAGAATCTGGGAGGCTGATGCATTAGTTTGGACAGCGTGAAGGAAGCCCATGTAAGAAATTCCTGAAATGCAGCAATATTTAGACTCAGCCTTTTTTGTTGATATTGTCTGTCTCTTTGTGATTCCATTTGGTGTTCTCTTGGTGAAGATACTGGAGTGGTTTGCCATTTCCTTCTCCAGCTCATTTTACAGATGAGGAAACTGATTTAGGCAAACTGGGTTAAGTGACTTATCCAGGGTCACACAGCTGAGGCTCGATTGGAATTCGGGTCTTTCTGACTCCAGGCCTGGCACTCTATCCACTGTACCACCTAGCTGACCTGAAAGATCCTAACATCATATAGATCTAGAACAAGAAGAGCCCTTAGTGGACCTCTGGTTCAACTCTTCCATTTTACAGATGAGGAAACTGAAGTCTGGGGATACGTAGGGACTTGTTCAAGGTTACACAGGTAGTGAGAAAAGAGACAAGATTTGAACCCAGTCTTTTGACTGGAGCCAGTGATCTTTCTACTATTTCAGTGCTATTACCTTTTTCAAGAACCTTAAAGCAGTACATAAATATGAGTGATCATCATTATTAATATTCTTGTTAGTTATCGACAATGATAATAATTCTAGTTTCTCTATGCCATTCAGAAAAACATGTGATAAAGTGGATAGAAGACTGGCTTGGAGGAGAAACCTGGATTCAAGTCCTGTCCCTGACACATTGGAGTTATGTGTATCCATGGATAAGTCATTTAACTTTTCAGTCCCCAAGGAAACTCTCTAAGAGTGCATAACTTACAAATGAATTACCTATCCAAGCTGCTATTCAGGAAAGAACACTTGCTGAGCAGCATTGATGGAGGACTTTCTATATCAGAAGTTCCCTACAATAAAATCATAGGTCTAGCTCTTTCATCCCCTTTGCCCCCAAAACACTCTACAATACACCCCATTTAGATGTCATCATGTATTATTTATGGAGATAGTTGAGTCTCTGTGTTATTATGAAAAGGAAGCATACTAGTATGGGAGCCTGGGAGTCAGAAAACTGTGTTCTGGTTCAGGTCCTACAACTAGCTAGTTCTGTGACTTTTGTTGTTGTTGAGTTGTTTCAGCTGTGTCTGACTCTTTGTGATCCCATTTGGGATTTTCTTGGCAGAGATAACTGGAGTGGTTTGCCATTTCCTTCTCCAGCTCATTTTATAGATAAGGAAACTGAGGCAAATGGGGTGAAGTGATTTGCCCAGGGTCACACAACTAGTAAGTGTCTGAGGCCAGATTTGAATTCAGGAAGAGGAGTCTTCCTGACTTCAGGCCCAGCACTCTATCCACTGTGCCATCTTATGTGACCCTGAGTAAGGTTATTTTACCTCTCTTGGAGTTTTCTGATTTGTAAAATGAGGAGGGTGAACTAGATAAGCTCTTAAGTTCTCAGGATCTCTGACCCTAGGAATACCCTTCTATGGCACAACAAGACACTGGTAAGGGTGCCGACATTTACGTCTTTCCTTGGCCACCATGTCCATCATTTCTGTGCTACTGTTATTGTGTTGTGGAAAAAGACACCAGGATTTAATTCAATCCAAGAACATTTATTAGATGCTTACTATACGTCAGACACTGTGCTAGATGTTAGAAATACAGTGATAAAAACAGGATAATGCTTGCCCTCAAGGAGTTTATGTTATGAATCTACAAAAATATTTCCCCCATTTTTTATGTTTTATTATTTAATTTTTAAATGATCAATAATTCTTATATTTTCTTCCTTCCCCCTCCCCCTCCCTACTCATTGAAAAGAAAGAAAGGAAGAAAGAAATATGAAACCCCTCTGTCATGTAAGCAGTCATGCAAAACATATTCTGACAATTGTCATGCCCAAAAACGCAAGTCTTTTTCTGCATGTTAGTCCATCATCTCTCTGTCATGAGGTGGACAGTGCTCTTCTTATAATTATGGAATCATGCTTGATCAGAATTTCATTGATTAGAGTTCTTAAGTCTTTCAAAAATTTCTCTTTAAAAAAATAACATTGACGTTCTGGTAGAAGTTATTTTCAAATTCTGCCTTGAGTTTCCATATCTCTTTGAAACCATCATTTTTTTCATTTCTTATAGTACAATAGTATTCCATTACATCAATAATATAAAAATGTATTTGTTTCTCTCAAACCAAGTGCCTGAAATGGGTTAGAATTTAGGTGGAGAAAAAAAGCTTGTAAGAAAGACAAATAAGTGGAATTGATTAAGACAGAAGAGCGGGAAAGTGAGAGCAAAGAAAAAGAAGACTTTGGAATTGAGAGGAGCAGAGGAATGAGCAATTAAAATCATTTCAATCTTTCATGCTCCTACCATGACTCACTCACCTACTAAGCACTAGCAGGATACAAAGACAAAAATCAAAGCTCTACCTGTCCTACATTCAACTTGATCAATGTCATAACGAGAAATGTCTTTGCGAATTTGACTGAAATTTCTTCAGCCATTTGGGTTTGTTTTGTTTAAACCAGTACCTAGACAGCCAGGCCAGGTTTGTTTTAAGTCAAAGTCCAGAGTTGGAATTCCATTCATACAATCCTAATTCATAATAAAAAACTCATCCATTGACACAGTAGGATTTTGTGAAGGAGAAAAAGAAATCAGAAAAAAGAATAAGAAAAAGAAGTAAAAATACTTCAGCTGTTTCAGCCATCCTTTTAAGAATAAATCCTTCCCAAAATACACAGAAAAAAACACAAAAAGAAGTTAAGAATAACTTAACACAAATAAGAGAATGATTTTGTTACTACTTTGTTAAATTTAATATATAGCTAAAAAAAAACTACATGTAAGGGAAATCCATTGTTTCCTACATAATCCTTTTTTATCCTTCATTGCATATGGGAATGTATGTTGAGGATAAAATTCACAATAAAAATAAAATTTAAAATAAAAACCCCATTACATTAAGGTGGTTTTAGACAAGGGAACTTTGCCTATATGAAGAAAACAGGAGAGGAAGCTGCTCCCGAGCAGAGTGGTGCCTTGATAATGGAAGATGAGACAGAGGAAGATGCTTGGCTTCCTAGTAATATGGCAGTTCTGTGGATTGTTCTTAAGTCAGAAAAAGCAATTTATTTAGTTGGTTAACAAACACTTATTGAGTCTCTTTTCTCTTTTTGGGGGTAAGCCAAACTGGTCCTTAAGGAAAGTACAATTAAATTGGAAGACAAAAAATATGCACAAGAAATAACTTGAGAACAGTTGTACAGCAAAATATGAACATGCATAAAATAATACATTACACCCCTTGCTGAGGGGATGCAGGATAAAGGAATGCTGAGAATTGGGATAGGATTGATCAAGGTCAGCTTCCTAGGGGTGACATATTTTGAGCCGAAGTCTTGAAAGACATATCACATACATCATAACAGATGTCATACCTATAGCCCTGGTCTAGCAAGTGATATTCTAAATAAATGGATGTAATTGGAAAATACAAGTCATGTTATGAGATGAAAGAGAGAGATTAGAGTGGTAGAGGCTGGGGTTGAACTTTGGAAGGTATTTGAATTCAAGGTATAAGAATATGGATTTGATACAAGAGATTATAAAGAGATACTATAGACAATTGAGTAGGGGAATGGTATGATTAAGTGGGAAAATAAGAGAGAAAATTAAGAAGGAAGCCCCAAAAAAGTAAAAAGCAAGAGAATAACCATTCCAGTTGTCATGTTTTTAGCTTGTTGGAACAATGAGGAATGGGTTGATTGAGCCTGAATAAAATACATTTTTTTTTTGGTCGGGCAAACCCATACAGTGGTTTGTCATTAAACAAAGGACAGATTCAACATAGCAACTAGTGATTACAGTCCTTGGGATCACCAATTTAGAGATGGAAAGGTCATCAGAGGTCATCTAGTCTAGCCTTCTGATTTTACAAACTGAGGCCTGGTGATCAATGGTGGCTTGTACAAATTCATACAGTTAGTAAATGGCAGAGATTTGAACCCAGGTCTTCTAACTCCAGAGTTAGTACTCTTTCCAGTGTACCATGCCTCTTCTTTTCTTTTTCTTCTTTTTTTGTTTTTCTTTTTTGTAGGCAATTAGGGTTAAGTGACTTGCCCAAGGTCACATAGCTAGTAAGTGTCAAGTGTCGGAGGCTGGATTTGAACTCAGGTCCTCCTGACTCCAGGGCTGGTGCTCTATCCACTGCACCACCTAGCTGCCCCTACCATGCCTTTTCTGAAACAAGTCACCTCACAGAGCGAGGGGTGCATGGTGCTGAGGATATAGAATGTATTCAATGGACAACCTCACTTATGTCTGTGCCAACTTAGAATGGGAAGGTCAATCTTTGTTCCCTATAGACTTACCAGTTCCTAGCCTCTACTTTTCTTGGGAATTAGCTGCTATTTAACTAATCTCTATTCCTTTCCCTGCATTTTTCCCTAATGCAGCCATAGAGCAATTCTGGAATGTAGTTTGTGTGAAAAAATGCTATGTAACACCAACATTTGTGGCATAAGCATTTTGATATCTTTTAACTTGTGCTTGGAAATGGCTTCATAGCCTGGCATTTTCAGGGAATGGGAGATCAAGTGGCCTCATTATTGATAAATATTTTAAAACACGTGGTATTTACCCAGAAGGCCCCAATGGCTCAATATGCCTCCTGCAGAAATGGCATGTAATAAAAAACCCCTGAATGAAATTTCAGAGGAAAAAAGGATACTGCACTTAAACAAAAATTCAATAAAAGAAATGTTAGGAAATCCCCAAAGCATTCCAACCAAGTTATGGATTAATTGCTTGGCACGTTTCCTTTTTTAATTCCAAGCTGCCTTTTTGTTATCTGAGTAAACAAAGCATCTAGAAGGAATCACTCTAGCCAACAAGCACAACCTATTAACATCATGACTGATAATGATGATAATTCCACAAGGCTTTGACAAAGTCCACAAATAAGCAGTATTTGACCAGCAGAGATGGTGTTGGGAAGGAAGAAGAGAATAATCTTATTCTCCTTTTCAAAAGAAGAAAGAGGAAAGTCAGCTATGGAAGAGGGCCTGTCTTTTTTCCTGTCTTCACAGTCTTTCATAAGAGATCTAAGGATGCCTGTGAAGATGGTGAGAAGGCTGAACTTGGGAGCAGTTCAATGCAGGCCATGAACAGTCTGAGAAATTCTGCCCAAGGTTCCAATCCTGCAGCCTGAATACAAGTTCTGATGCCAGTGGACATCAAGCCGGGAGAGGGTTGTAAAATTGTAAAATGGGTAGTTAGTATGCTTGTTCATGCCTCAAGGAAAATGTTTTCACTAGAGATCATTTTAATTACATAATACAGCTCTTCTTCCTTTCTCCCATCAATTCTCTCCACATTTCTAGAGAGCAGGTATGAGGCCTTGTGTATTCCTTACAGCGAGTGCTTGGTGAAAGCTAAATGACTATCATTTATAACCATGTCCTTTCAGACGAAACTTTAGTTTAAAAAAATGACTCTGACAAATAGGGTCAGAAATGAATCACAGCTAAAAGATGGGGTTCTAAACTCTTGACAACACCCTTTGAATGTGTTAGTATTCTTGCCACTTTCCAACTCTTTGTAAGGGTCGTTGTTCATTCTTTTCTTTTGAAGGTGACCAATGACGTCATGGGTGATATCTTGACTTGGGCATGAATTGGATTTAAGCGAGGCAGAGTTGTGCAAAGTTGTTGGCCCTCACTCAGACTTCCTGAGTCATGGAAGTCCGAGATTCTCTGATTGATTCTGGTAAGAATAAAATGTCTTGCTGCCTCACGATCACCATCTCTTGAGGGTTGTAGTGTATTAAGAACCCATTGAAAAGCTCTTCAGCTTCCAGACTTTGGACAATGCCCTACATCTTTTAAAATTCTAACTTTTTCTAGCCGTGTCAGAGAAGCAACATGGCTACTCATCATGATTTCTGCCAGTGTGAGGGGGGAGAGTGCTCATCGTAGCTCATAGTCAACTGTGAAGTGCTCCACATCACAGGACCAGAAAATAGTAGTGCCATGACTTGAAGCCAGACTCCAAGTCCAGCAGTCTTTCCATTACCCTGTAATAAAATAATAGAAACATTTATGTAAGACTTTTAAGCTTTGTAAAGTCCTTTTCATAATTTATCTTCTTTGATATTTACAGCAACCCTGCAAAATAATTGCTATTATTACCCACATTTTTACAGATGGAGAAACTGAGGCTGAGAAAGGTTAAGTGATTTACTTTCCCAGGGCACACACAGTTAGTATGGGTTTGAATCAGGATTTGAATCAGGATTTGAATCAGGATTTGAACTCAGATCTTTCTGATTTTGAGGCCTGCCCTCTAGCCACTATGTCATTTAGCTTCCTGCAAACATCTTTTGTGGTTGTGGGCAAGTTATTTAACTGTACTGATAGCAAGGATGTAGTTTTAAGTACTGAGAAAGACCTTAAAGATCACTTACTCCAACCCCTTCATTTCACAGATAAGGAAACAGGCTTAGGGAGGTTTAATGACATACCTAAGTGAAGTGGTATAAATTACAGTAGGTCATGAGAGAGATGGAGCCCACAACTATCAAGGCAACCATCCTAGACTCAGTTTCCTGATCTCTAAAACAGGCATAGTAATACTCGTGCCTTTCAGGATTGTTGTGGGGACCAAATGAGACGAATAAGATAATTGATGCGAAGAGTTCTGCATGCTGTCTCCCCTATTAGAGTGTGACCTCCTTGAGAGGAGGGACTGTGGTTTTTGACTTTTCTTTGTATCCCCAGTGCTCATCACAGTGTTGGGCATATAGTAAGCACTTAATAAATACTTGTTGACTGATTTTGTCAGTATCAGTGATTATAACTATTAATCAATAATTAGTTAATAATATAATTAGACAATTGACTAATCACAATTAGTTGAATATTATTTTAGTTAATTTGACTTGTCAAGAAAGGGTTTGGAACAATATAAAAATGCTGGGTTGTATCCATCTCTTATATGTAATTGTTGATTGATTTCCCACTAATGTAGATGCCCAGAGAATTGGGTATTTTATGGCCTGAAACAATGATGGCTGATTAAAGAGTGCTTATTGGTGTAGTGGAAAGAGCAATGTTTCTGCAGTCTGAGGACTTGGGTTCAAATTCTACATCTAATGCTTACTAATTTTATGTGGTCTTAGGGAAGTCCCTTAATATCCATGGGGGTTACTTTTTTCATTTGAAAATGAAGGGACTGAGAAGTGTTCTGAGGACCCTTCCAGCTTCAATTCTATGATCTTGTTGTCAAGATTATGACATGCAGTCAGATGCCCAGCCTGAAGATCTAATCCATCAGCACAGGCATCTTGTACAGTCACCAGTGATGGACAGTGAACTTGGCCTAGAACTGAACAGGAGGAAGCCAAATTGCCTGTGGGAAATTGAACAGTACTTTGCATGACCCAGAGCCTCTCCCTTAAACAAGGAGATATCTTTTTAACATGAATATTTTTCAAGTAAACTCAATCACTAAATATCACTGTCCCTGAAGTACTATTAAACTTTCAAGTCACTCACAGAATAAAACAGAGGTGCATGGTGGGGAAGACAGGCTGTATCATGTTACTAAGGAAGAATTGCCCTGGCTTTTTTTTTTAAAGTACATTATTTGACAGATGGAGCTTCAGAAAAGGTCTGGTAGCAAGGGCAAAGGATCATCAGTGATGACCCAAAGGCTCCATTACTAACCACACCATCTCAAGAGAGTTGGAAGAAGATCCTAAGCACTTAGATGGATCCACAGTGGAGAATTTAAGAAAGTGCATGGCCAAGAATAGCCAAGATCAGGAAACATAGAGTTAGATTGGATTTATTGGCTTCCTTTCTGTTCTTCAAACAAGAAATTCTCTTTCTCCACTCCGGGCATTTTCACTAGTTGTTCCCCATTCATGGAGTGCTCTTCCTCCCCAGTTCCACCTCCTGGCTTCCTCTTACTTTCTATAGGAAGTCCTTTCCGATGTCCCTTATTGCTGGTACCCCGCCTCTGTAGATTACCTGCTATTTATGCTTGCATGTTATCTCCTCCATTAGATCTTGAGCTCCTCTGGGGCTGGGACTGTCTTTTAACTTTCTTTCTATCCGTAGATAGAAAGTTGCTGCTGTCGTTCAGTCTTCAGCTGTGTCTGACTCTTTGTGATCCCGTGGACTGCAGCATGTCAATACTGTCCAGGGGGTTTTCTTGGCAAAGATTCTCCAATGGTTTGCCATTTCCTTGTGCGATGGATTAAAGGAGACAGAGGGTAAGTGACTTGCCCAAGGTCCCACAGCTAGTAAATGTCTGTGACCTTATTTGAACTCAGGTCTTCCTGACTCCAGGTTCAGCTCTATCCACTGAACCACCTAGCGGCTTCCCTAGCATATAGTAGGTGCTTAATAAATGTTTATTGACTGAATGACTATCTCACTTTGATAAGATTATATAGATCCATCAAAATATCAAAAAAATGTCAAAGTCAATATAGAATTAAAAATCAAAGGATACTTATTTGGGATTATAAAACTGCACATGAATTTGAAAAACCAATCAGTATTTCAGAGCTTGAAGTAACCTTATAAATATTTTTAACCCTTTCATTTTACAGATAAGAAAAATGAAACCTGAGGTGTTAATTAAGCAACTTGTTCAGGGTTACATGGCTAATTAGTGGCAAAGTTGGTTCTAGAACCCAGCTCTAAGGAAATGACCTATTATAGTCTATGTAGCAACCAGAAATCAAAGAAATCTCATTACTCTAAAGAAACACAATTGCTTATTTGTATACAATGACTTTATGGATAAATTTCTATTCCTGGAACTGTCATCATTCTAGTTATCTTAATTATCACATCATCTTCATAATCCCTCACATTTATACAATCCTGTAAGGTTTGCAAAGCACTTTACATATATTATCTCACTGGATCCTCACAACAAACAGTGAGGTAGGTGCTATTATTAGCCCTATCTTATAGATGAGGAAACTGAGGCAGAAAAGAGGTTGAGTGACTTGTCTAAAATCACACAGCTAGTATTTTAGGCAGAATTCAATTTCAGGTCTTGTGACTCCAAGCACAATGTTTTATCCACTCTATCTCCTTGTTAACATCATCTTCATTGTCATCATCATCATCATCATCATTATCATCATTGATTTTTTTCCCTATATCCAGGGTTAGTGTTATGGTTCAAGTTAATTCTCTTGGGGAAATACAATTGAGTTCTGTAGGATGGACAGATATAACATTTTATTTTCTTTGAAGAGAAGCATCCCAAGTTGACAACATTTTTTTTTTGTCCATCTACTCTACTATTATATATTTATTGAGTATCTATTGAGACCTAGGTGCTAGAAACCTTGCTAGGCTTTGTAAGGGATATAAAGATGAAAAATAAAGGATCATGCCTTTGAGATCTTACAGTCTTGTTAAAACTCAACAAATGTCTCCTAAGCTAAAGCACAAGAAAGTATGTGACATGATATGAGTGTGTTTAAATAAAGTACTTGGCTGGGTTAGGGGATGAAGAGATGCTGGTATATGTGGAGGATCAGGGTTAGGCTTCAGGGAGAAGGTGGCATTTTAAATCATCCTTGAAAAGTGAGTAGGATTTGGACAATAGAAATAGAAGGTAGTGAGAAAGATAAAGCATAGAGAAAGAAAGCATAATCAAAGATTGGAGAGGTGGCACCTTATCTCACCACTGTCATTAAAACACACTTCTTTCCCACTAAAATATTTTTATTTATACCTTTTCTTTGACACTCCATTCAATCCTGGATATATTCCTTTCTCTTCTCTTATAAGGTGAACCTTCCTTTATAACAAAGATGAATACCCCCAACCACCACTAAGCCACTGTTTAACAAAACCAGCCAACCATGACATCAATCAAGATATCAACCATGTCTCAAGGAATATGCCCATTCTGCAACCACAGCCATCCATTTCTTCAAAAAAAAGGTGAGTGGTACATTTTCTAGGTTTTTTTCCCCAGGTCCAAGTTTGGCAATTATAACCATATGACATTCATTTTTGTTTTATTTTTATTTCTAGAAAACATACTTCAAATGTTCCTTATGTAGAAAGTAAATTATATAGGAGTGGGTTTATATGTCTTGAAAAATTCCAGAGGGCGGGTTTACCTAGACACTTATGTAGGCATCCTTTTTCCTCCTCTCTAGGTTGGATGGCACTCTTTAACTGGGGTTAGTGGAATTATTGACAAGTAGAATTGAGCAGGATTTTCTTAATCACAGCATTGATTGTTCATTACCAGAGGGTCAGCCACCAGATGATAATTACTTTTTAGGCCTATGACTATTCATTAAATTATTAGCAATGGTGAGAACTTCTGCTCTGCATGAAGGGCCAGGGGAAGGGCCATGCAGATGAAATCATGGATTGAAAATTGGAAGGGCTGTCAGAGGTCATCTAAGTCCAACCTCTCATTTTATAGGTGAGGACTAGAGGGATTAAGGGATTTGTCCAAGGTCACAAAAGTAGTAAGTGGCAGAGTTCAAAAGTAGATTTGAACTGAGAACTCTTGACTCTGGAGACAGCGATCATTCCACCATACCTCTGCATCTCACATATTGAAGTTAGACAACGAGTAAGAGTAACCAGTAGACAATGGAGAGAAAATTTAGGGACTCAAAGTAGAGGAGAAGTCAAAGGAAAATGTATAAATAGAATAGCTGCTCCTAAGTGGTCAAAATTTGAGTTATAAAAGCTTCAAACAGTGGATGAATAGGGAGAGTAAAGAAGAGAGGGGAAGGAGAGCAGAGATGTAGAAATGAAAGAAGAGATTTCACGTGGCTGAAAGCTCCCTTTCTTTCCTTTCTCCTCCCCAGGGTCTCCTTTTCTTTCCTTAGATTCCTCTCCACCTACTCCATTCTCGCCCTCTTTTTTCTTTCTCTTTTCTTCCCTTTCCCTTTCCAAAAGCCATTTTCTCTCAGTGTGGGGTATGTTTTCCTCTCATCCGGGCCCACCTAGCTCAGCTGTTCTTGTCACACCTGTCATAGAGGCAGTGTGGAAAGAGTAACAGTTTGGGAGTCAAAAGATCCGGATCCCACTTCTAGCACCATCTCTTACCACTATGTAACATTAGGTAAGTGACTTAACCCCTATAAGTCACACTTCCCTTATTTGAAAGAAGTGGATGACAATATTCACCCCATCTCCTCATAGCTGTGTCTAGTCTTGCATGACCCAGATAGCTTATTCAGGTGTGCCCTGCTTATCCTGTGCACACTTTAGGGCTATTTTGAAGAAAGTATTTTGTAAATCTTAGAGTACTGTAAGAATGTGATATTTTTCTGTACAGGGGAGATACAGGGGAGGAATCCTCTACAGAACAATGTTAAAGAGGGCATTTAATTAGAATTATTAGTGACATTACTGTAAGAGCATATTGGTTGTGGCAATGCTATACTAGTCACACCTGTATAAAGGATCTCTCTATATTGGACTCAAAGGGATCATTGTTTGCAGCTGCTTTGTTATACTTGAAATTAATGTAATTAGTAAAAAAAAAATGACATTTTTATAAAAAAAAATCTATAATTTATATTTTAAACCCCTTCCAGTAATTCACATTTTGCAACCTAATCCACCGGTCCATTGTTTAGAAAACAGAGTGTATTGTCATAATGCAATATACAAAAAAGCAATTGCTCCCTCAAAATGTCCCAGTGTAAAACAGTATTGAAATTGAGGCAGGACAGCAAGATCTGAGCCTGCTGTCAGGAAATCTAGGTTCTTGGGTTCCTTATTGTCTTTGTGACCTTGGGCAAATTTCTCAACCTTTTTGTAAAATGAGGGGATAGGACTAAACAGCTTCCAAGCTCCGTTGCAGCTATATATCTATGGTCCTATGTGCAAGAACAGAAAGAGAGCTCAAGCGACCATTAGTCCAACCTGCCCTGATCAATAATCCTTTATAGAACCTTGCCCTAGAAGGGTCTTCCACTTTCCATTTGAAGGTCAACAAAGTGGAATCCATCACTTATAGAGGCACTCTAATCCGCTAGTAAGAAAGTTCTGGTTGTCAGGAAGCTTTCTTTACATCAACCCTAAATCTGAAGGCAGCTTCCACCCAGCCCTTCTAGTTTTGCTGCCTGGAGTCAAGTAGAATGAGATGAGCCTCTTTTTAATGTGAGGAGAATCATGTCCCCTCTAAGTCTTTTCTTTTCTAGACAATTTCTAGGTTTTTCAACTTGTCCTCCAGGCTGTTCACCCTTCCAGTGGTTGTTTGCTAAACTTGCTCTAGCTTGCCTATGTCTTCCTAAAAGGTAGTGCCCAGAACTGGACACAGTTCCAAATTCACCTCAGTGTGAGAGACTTTGCCAAATGCTTTTCTGAAGTGCAAATTTACTAGATTTACAGCATCCTTCTGAGCCTGTCAAAGTAAATGCAAGTTTAGTATGTAAAAAAAAAAAAGGAAAAGCAAACAAGGTCAGTAAGGCACAACAAATTCTTTATGATGTCTTATTGGCTTTTAATGATGACTGGTACCATTTCATATGCTCACAAACGATCTCCTTAATACTGTATCCCAGGCCTTTTCCAGGAATAGAAATTGCTTGTTGATTTTGTGGTTTGCAGACTCTACCCTTTTACATTTTTTGAAAACTGAGCACCATCTGCTCTTTTGCAGTCCTGTGACATGTGCCTCTGTTCTCCGTGAACTTTCAGAGATCACCAGTTGTGGCAGGCTTATCAGTCATGTCTGCCCCATTTGGTACTTTAGAATGTGGCTCATCTAGAGAAGCTGCATTGCATAGAGGACAATTGAGTAATAAAGGCTCATGTTAAGATTCTGCTTCAGGTCCTTAATACCTGCATGACTCTGGTTAAGTTGTGTGACTGCTTTGTGCAGTTTCCTCACTTGAAAAAATGAATGGATTGCACTGGAAGATATTGAGTGAATGAATGAAACATTTATTAAGCACTTACTATATGCAAAGCATTATGCTGAATTCTGGGGATACAAATACAAAAGTAAGAGCCCTTGCTCTAATTGGGAAGAGAATGAATATGGAAGATTTCAGTTGTGAGTCAGAAAAGTCCCATGGTTCTTAGGGTGCAGTGGGAAAGCAGATGATGAGGCTTCTTCTATAATGTCATTCTTTAATGTCACTATTACCAGGGCTCTTGGGTCCAGGGTTATATACTGTTGCCATCAGGGTCTTATGGTGGACAAGGTGGTGGTGGTCTAATGTCTCATGTCCCTTTCAGCTCTAAATCTATCATCCTGGCCACTTAAACTCATTGAGGGCAGCCAGGTGCTATCTAAAATACCCTTGTTTCTTTTGAATTCCTAATCTCTGTGAACCATTTCTTTTGAATCCTTTTGAGACTGAAGATTTATCTCTTTGGAAAAGAAAATATGTGCAAAATAAAAATAGGGGAGTTCATCTTGCTCACTGTCATCCATTATCATTATCCCTTTCATTCATAGCAGAGATTCCTTTCTCTGCTCCTCTGTTTGGCTTCAATGCCACAAAAAATTCCCCATAGGTTGTTTTCAGTCTTATAATTAGCGACAACTCCTTGTCTTCTTTAGTAATGCTGGCAGAGTTCTTCTAGGACAATGCTACTGTTTTGTATTCACCCTCAGTAACTAGCCCTTGTTTTCATCTTCAAGTCTTAAGTTGTCTTTAAAAGAATATTTGTAGATAGGTTTCCTGCTGATCCACATCAGTCTCTTTAGCCAGGTCCTCCTCAACACAATTATTTCTGCTTATTTCTTCAGAATTTTATAGTATTTTAAGCAATCATAGATTTAGATCTAGAAGAGTCCAACCCCAAAGAAACTGAGGCACAGAAAAGTCAGGTGGCTTGCCCAGGGTCCCATAGCTAGTGTTTATGAGGATGGATTTGAACTCTCCACAATACTATACTGTATCTGTTTCATTCTTGAGAGCTTTTATCTCTCTTAGGATGACTTACCCTGTAAGATACTAGGCTAATGGTTTTTATTTATCTTTTTTCTGAACCCTTTGAAATCTGATCTCCCCAAATCTAGTGTGCACATCAAACTATACCTGGTTTTTCTCTCCTTTGCTATGATGGACTCTCTGATATAGTTGCTTGCCCCAGCCTTCCCCTCCTTTTCTTCCCATTGTTTCTTCTTCAGCCACCAGTCCATCCGTCCTTCTTGGTTGGCTGTAATCATGTCCAAAATAGAGGTTCTCTTTGTCACTTGCTCTACCTTCTGAAGGACAAATTTTCATGAAAACAAGCCACCCATGTATCAAGAATGCTTTACTTTTGCCAGAGTGAATGTGACAGAACAATGCCCAGAAAGTCAAAGACCTCTATCACTGCACAATTGTGCTTCTGTGCCAATTTCATTATGTTTCTCCAACTCTTCATCTAAATCATTTCATTTCTCTAAGCCTTAATTTCCTCATCATATGCTGTTAAAGACCTTAGCTTGAAGAGGCCAAGATCCTCCACTGAATCCTGGGCCCTCTCCAGTTGTCTTGATCAATATCTGGCTACTGGACCCAATTGTCTTGGGAGGAGAAAGTGAGGCTGGTGACTTTGCATAGATCTCCCTCACTTAAATCCAATTCATGTGCATGTCATGACACCACCTCCCTGATATCATGGTCCTCGATGAGACTGAAGGACAAACAATGACAACAACAACAACAACAACAACAACAACAACAACATCCTCATCTGAAAAATAGCAATATAATGCTCACACTTAAGGACAACATGAATTGAGTAGTGGCTAGAGGGCTTGTCTTGGAGGAGAAAAGACTGCTTCAAGTCCTTCCTCTGACATGTACTAGATGTATTATCACAGGCAGATCCCATCACATCCAAGTAACTCTCTAAGACAAGAAGTTACAGAGGAACTTCTGAATGGTAATCTGCTTCTTTGAAATCATAAAATCATAGAATTCGAGCTGGAAGGGACTTCACAGGTCATCTACTCCAATGCTTTCATTTTATAGGAGGGGAAACCGAGACTCATAGACATTAAGTAACTTGCCCAAGGTCACACAAATAACAAGCATCAGAGCCACAATGGAAACTCAAAACCTTCAGCTTTAAATTAGCACTCTTTCCACTTTCCCTCCACGTGGTTTCCACACCAGGAGTTCCTTCCACTAGTGAAATTGTCAGGCTGAACCACTATCATAGCAATATTGTGAGGATCAAGTGAGAAAATGCCTGCAAAGCACTCTGGAAGTATAAGGTATCTCTATAAATGTAAGCTATTACCGTGACTGCAATATGCTGTCGTAATATAGGTTTAAGAAATGAGAACAGTTACCAGAGGAGTGTTGAGAGGACAAGGAGGTAGAGTCCTGGATTGGGAAAGAAACTTGATTTTCCTTTTCATGTGTAGTTTGATTCATCTGTAACTGCTTACACATCTCATAAAACAAGCAGGCATGCATGCCAATTAGTACATTAAATCCCAGGGAAATTGCAGGCTGGAAACTGTCACTTGACTCTGCTCTCCTCAAATGCTCTGCCCATTGAGCTAACTTGAGGTAGCCTGCAGAGACTCCTGATATTAGCCGCAATTTATTACATAATGGACTGTTAAGCTCATAAATTTCAAGTGCCCTCATTGAGGAAGCAAGATTCACACTTAAAAAAAAAACCTCAAGTGCATTTTTCACTTTCTCCTTTGGTGGTAAAGAGAAAATTCATGATTGAAATAGACCAAGACAATCAGTCAGCTCTTCAATAGTCAAAAGAGGGGTAAAGTCAGGCACGAAACTCTGAAAATGAGAACCTCATGTCTGGGCAGTTATTCATTTCATTTTAGGTTCTTTTTCCTCCTTCTCATGCCAATTCTTTCCCCCCACCCCTAGCTCCATAGAAAATTTCATAATTATTTACTGTGGCTCCAAACAGGACCTCCCTCAAATTCATTCTCCAAGGTTGAATATCCATAACTGAAGAGTTGTTATTTTATCTTAGCTAAAGAAAGTGAAACCAGGGGCTTCCCTAAATTAGCCTTACACAGAAGCTGAGAAAACTGAGTAAAAAGGGGACCAGAGATGGTTTTGTTAACTTTCCTATGAGGCAGAAAGTTTGATTGTTTCTGGATTTTAGGCTGGGAAATGGAATCCTTTGGTGAAGACAAATTTAGCACATGGAATTGGAAGAGGGAATGTGATGGCCTCTTTGCATGTAAGTTCAGACATTTAGCAATGTAATAGTCTCTAACTTTAAAACCTCAGATGTTGTTCCACACACAAGTGGTAAGACCTCAAAAATGAGTAATTATCAGCAGCATATGTATGCAATAAGAGAAGCATTAGCTGAAAATAGATATATTTATAGCGCTGGCAAGAGAGGCAACATTAATGGACTGCAGAAAGGAGCCAATGTAACATTTACTCTGTATTTTCAAAAGGATTCAAAGAGGATCCTAGAAATTTCAACCCTCTTAGCTTTACTCTGGGAGTCAAGAAAGTGAACATACTAATCAGAAGCAGAATGAGGGATATGTATATATATGTATATATATGTATTTATATACAGATATATACTATATATGTATATATACACAATTATACCATAGATAGATATATCTCAAAGTGAAATTGAATATATACACATATATATTATATATAATGATGTATTGTAATAAAACCACAATGTTATTTATATATGTATATATAATTGCATGTATATGCATATATAATTTATATGTATGCATATATAATTGTATATATCGTAGCTTATGTAATAAAATCAGTGTGTTTATATATTATATATACATATATGTATATATACACACATATGTGTGTATGTGATTTATTTCAATTACCTAGTCTAATTTGATAAGTGGAGGGAATATTAGGACAGGACAGAGCTTTGGGTGCAACAAAAAAAAGCTACAGTTTTGACGTGAACTACATGTTTAATGGGAAACTGTTTGAAGTTCTTTATAAAGCTTTGAGTGTAGTAAGAGGTGGATTCTAAAAGCACGAGTTAGGAATGGTTGAACAATAGACTTTTTTGTGTCCTTATAAACATGCCTGTTACCAGAATACATTAAAAAATTGTCTATGCATTTAATGAGTGTCTAGCTCATTAAACAGCTTCATTATTGAAATCATTTCTCCAGACTTTCTGAGTTTGGGATGCTTGTTCTGCTAGAAACCGTATGAAACAAATTCACTGTATGACCTTGGGAACATAACTTTATTTCTCTGGCCTCTGTTTCCACATTTGTAAAATGAAGAGGTTAGATGAGATGGCCTCCAACATCCCTTTTGAGTGTAATTATTATGCTTCTCTGATCTGGTGACCTGAAAGTTTACATCTACAAGAAGTTTACCATAAGAAATGGACGTCGCTGATTCCCAACCTTTTTTGGAGTCATAGCTTCAATTACTGCTAATTTGATTTTTTAAAATATTCTTCACTGCACCCAGGCCTTCTTTAGTCCCTGAAACATACTTCAGAGTTTTTCATTAAATCACGAGAATAAGTTAAAGTTTAATTTGTTTTACAGATTTTTTTAAAGAGAATTTTTAGATACTCCTTAAGGTAATTGGCAACATATTCGGATGTCACAGGACCAAATTTGAGCCTCCTTCTTCTACAGATAAAAATCATGAAAGCCACCAAAGATAACATATGAGTATACATTTTTAAAAATCCATACTAAAATGGTGGAGGGGGGGTGAAGGAAATCAAACAAACATGGACCCAAGAGGGGCACATGATTTTATCCTATGTGACACTTTATATAAAGTTAAATGGAGAAATGAGTTATTCTGATAAATTAGATTCCAAAACATCTTTGTCTGAAATATCTAGACAGTTAAGAAAAAAGTATTTTTTCTCTTAGATCCTGAATTATCTAGATATTTGCCACAATTCTATATTTTGTTTTGTGTGTGTAGATCCAGACACAGTTAATTGACTCTAACGTGAAATCTAATGAATTTTTCACTCCTCAAAGAGAAATTGTTTAGTATCTTTTTGGTGGGAGGAAGGATGTAACAAATAATAAGATCATTAAAACATATGGCTTCCAGCCCAGGTTACAAAGCTTGGAAAATATTATGGAGTAACTGAGACATCCTCATCCTATTTAAAGGTCCTGCTGGCCCTGTTTTAAATTTAACCTCGGTCTCTGACCGAAAGATCGTATTTCCTCAGCCATCCCTTCCATGCATTTATTCTCTGCGTCTTGTTTTCTTCTTCCACGTCCTCTGAGGAGTTCTATAACTTGGCTTTCATTCCATGATTCCTTGCACTTCCCATAACGTCATAAACATCTCCAAGGGCAAACCTTGTCCCAATCAGTTTAGCCTGAGCAAATGGGTTGTTTTCTTTTAACTGGAGGACAACTCTTATTATCTTGCTTTGGGGTTTGGGAGAAGAATGCAAACATGTTTTTGTTAGGGCATATGGTTCTCTCCTAAGGACCAGAATGATCCACATGGACAAAACTTAGGCCGACATCCAACTCACTGTAGAGGGTTTTGTGTTATTCATCTTCTGAAAGAGAATTGCCTCAGTGGGTGCTACTACAGTCTGAGTTTTATAGGACCCTTCAGGGCAATAGTGCTCAGTCTCTTCAAAATAGAAAATTTTGTGACATTACTAGGCAGGACTTTCTAGTCTCCATCTGGCTTTCTTCTTCTTAAGCCGAGGAAGTCGGCAGGCTCTGGTGAAGTGATATGGTGGCCAACAGCAAGATTCAGAAGGATTTAACACATTTCACAAGCTTCCGTTTGTAAAAGGACACAGTGTATTATGATTTAAAGGGGGGTGTTGGTGGTGGTGTAGAGGACTGCTTAAGCGAGCCGGCTAGAAGAGAGTGCTAAGAAAGGTGAAGACATGGGTTC
The DNA here is from genome assembly GCF_900497805.2 of Vombatus ursinus. NCBI lineage: Eukaryota > Metazoa > Chordata > Mammalia > Diprotodontia > Vombatidae > Vombatus > Vombatus ursinus. The sequence goes on along the minus strand of NW_020954569.1, from coordinate 75,967,762 downwards.
CAGTCCCAGATGGGATTTTTTTCTAGTGAGAAAGCTGTACTCTGGCCACAGACTGAACTTTTAACCCTGACTGGTTATCTCCATTTAATTGAATGGAAAGAGTGCTGGATTTGGAATTAGAGTCTCTGAGGTTGAATTGCAGCCTTGCTCTTTGTTTGCTGTGTGATTTTAGGCAAGTAACTTTAACATAGGGCTTCTTAACCTGTGTGTGTGTGTGTGTGTGTGTGTGTGTGTTGGACCCCTCTTGCAATTGGTGAAACCTATTGATCCCTTCTCAGAATAATGCTTTTAAGTGCACAAAATAAAATACATAAAGTTACAAAAGAAATCAATTATACTGAAGTAGTTATCAAAAAGCTTAAAACTGTCCTAAGATATTTGGGACACCCTGTGTCAAAAAAAAAATAAAACAAATAAACAAAAACCAAGTTCTCAGAACCCAGGTTAAGACTCCTGCTTTTAAAGGCTTTATTTTCTTGTCTGAAAAATGAGAGGGTAGCACTGAATGACCTCTAAGGTACCTTCCAACTTTAAATTGGTGATACTGTGACCCTACATGGAAGGTTCTGTGCTCAGCTCTAGGGGGAAGTACAAAGAGAGATAAGTTGCTTTACCTATTTAATTAATGTCTGTTGAGTTGAATTCAGTAAAACAGATCCTTTTCTCAAAGATCTTACAATCTGATGGTGGAGAAACTCATATATACATGTGTATAGGATGCAAGGGAAAAGTGAGATAAGTGCAAAGTAGAGGTCCAGGCAAAGTGCTGACAGTAGGGTCAGTAATATCATCGTAGAGTTTTAATGATAGCATAATACAGGCAGAAAAGGTATCAATTAACTAGTGAATTTCCTGAGGATCATCCATTTAGACCAAATACCTTTGCTTGAATCATTCAAAGATTATGAATGCTAGCTGTTAATATTCAGCTTTGCTATGTGGAAGATACCCATTTCACCAGACATTGTGCAGGCCTTCATTCAGTTTTATTCCAGAGAATCACAGAATCTCAGAGGTGAAAAGCCATCCCATTCAACCTTTACCTAAGCAGAAATACCCTCTGCAATATCCTTAAGTAGTCATCTTGAAAAACTCCAGTGAACTCCCTACGTCTCAAGGCAGCCCACTCTTCTTTTGAATAGCTGTTCATAGTTAGGAAATTTTTCCTCACCTCTTAATACTTTAAGGCTCCATGGTTTTGTCAGTATGGGTATTCTCTCCACTAATGCAAATTGCAATCCCTCTATGACTTACTTAGGCAGTCCTAAAGAATTGTTGTGAACAAAAACAAAACAAACCCCACCCTCCAAAAAAAAAAATAACACTAAACAAAATAAAATTCTGTTGTTGATCTGGCAATGGGCTTTTTTTTAAACTTACCCTCATTAGTTCTTCAGTGACAGACGTATTGATTTCTGCCCAGGTAGAATGAAATGTCTACAGGTTGATTTGGAAAGAGTTGAGTTTCTTACTAAGCTATGTATCCATTTCTTCTAAAGAATGAGCTAATCGCTAGTGATTTCTCTATATTCTGGGGAAGGACTTTGTCTTCTAGAATTTAGAGTAATAGTCAAGAGGAATAGAACTTAACTCTTTCATTGTGGTAAAAGATTCTTTATTCTTTGCTGATTACACATATTGAATGGTAGTTCATTTCTTAAAAAAACAAACCCGATTAAATATTTCAACTGAGAGTAAGAGAAAAGACAGAGAAAAGAAAAAATTCCAAGTCCTTTCAAATTATTCATTTCCTCCATAAATTAAGGGACATTCAAATTGGCAATGTCCAGAGTTATGCTAATTCATTCCCTTCTGGCAGAATTTTTATTTGTCTTCCTCGGCAGAAAAGTCCTCTTCCAATGGAAGGAACCCCATTTGGGGTTTGAAGGGAATTTGAAAAATTGACCTAAACTAACGAGGCTTAAGGGAATTAAGGGCCTAGAATCTCTCCTTTGGCCATAGACTGGATTGTTTCTTTCTAGCAAATCACAGGATGAATGATTCTTTTTGAATTATTCTTGGCCCTGTTCTCCAACCTGGCCTTGTTTCCTCCAGCAAATATATTCCAAAGAAATCACAGAACCATAGAATTTTAGAGCCGGGAAAGACCTTAGAGATCATTTAGTTGAACTCTTATTTTTCAGATGAGGGAATGGGGGTGTAGAGAGATGAATTGACTTGCTCAAAGTCATCTATGTAGTTAGTAGAGGAAGCCTAGGGACTTTATCTCCATGGGCCTCAGTTTTGTCATCTGTACAATGAAGGGGTTGGACCAGATACTCTATAAGGGTCCGCTCTTGCTCCAAATCCGTGGTTTTTTACACTCCTGACTTTTAGTTCAGTGCTCTTTCCATTTTTGCACATTGCATCAAATGAATAACACATTTTCGCATCAAAAGTTTTCAAGAGGAAAAGTGTTTGAGATTTCCGACATTGTTCTCTTAATTAATGTAGCACCCCCTCTGAGTTCAGTCTTCCAACCCTTACTTTCTCTTGTTGAGTCCCCAGAGGGTGGCTCCTAGTTTTCATTTTGGGGTTCTATGGGGTAACACTGAGGGATTGTGGCTTCTATTTTGGTTTCTAGTGAATGATTAGGGAGTCACTCTTGAGCTCACCCACCCTGGGGGTTTCCCCACATTATTTGACCAGTTAACACCTCCCTCAAATCAGTGCAAATCAGTTAACATCAATTAAATTTTAAAAAGGGACTTTTACTGAGAAAGTATAACAAGGACTAATGTACAAAAACATCTCCCCCCGCTGCCAACCGGGCAACCAGTGGTACATGGTCCTCTCTCTACTCAGTTCTTAGGGAGAATGGATTCAAATTTAAAGTGGTGGCTATAAAACATGAGCAGTGGATAGAGTGCCAAGCCTGTTGTCAGGAAGACCTGAGTTCAAATCTGGTCTCTGACACTTACTAGCTGTGTGACCCAGGGCAAGTCATTTAGTTCTGCTTGCCTCAGTTTCCTCATCTGTAAAATGAACTGGTAAAGGAAATGCCAAACTACTCCAGTATCTTTGCCAAGAAAACTCCAAATGGGGTGATGGAGAGTTAGACATGACTGAAATGACTGAACTACAACAAATGAGACATTCTCCTCTCTCTCAGTTGAGGAAGGAGAGATGCTTCCTGACCCTGAAAGTGATTTTTTTTCCAGGATACCAAGGTCCAACTGCAAGTCAACCAAGGTCACTTGGTCAGTTAACCAAGGTCGCTTCTGGGTGTGGTGTGGATAAGTTGGTTCCTTGCTCAGCTGGGCTGGTTCCTTGCTGGGCTGGTTCCTTGCTGGTCTGGGTCAAGGAAGTTACTTCTCAGAATTGGCTTCTCACCAGACTTGGCTGTTCACTTAATTAGTCATCTTTTGCCAATGAAATTTGGCAACTAAAGATGTCTAACGGTCAATGTTATTTTGCAATTAGACCATATTGGTGTTAGTTAAACAACCTCCTGGGTATGTAAGGAAAAATGTAAGTCCTGTACATGCTTTCTAATTCTTGATATTCTCCTCCCTAATAGCCCACACCTGGTTGGAGGAGAGAATGCATCATAACTGGAAGCAAACTATGATGTTGCTATTGTTTAGTGTTTTTTAGTCATGTCTGACTTTTTGTGACCCCATTTGGGGTTTTCTTGGCAAAGATACTGGAGTGGTTTGCCGTTTTCTTTTCCAGCTCATTTTATAAATAAGAAAACTGAGGCAAACATGATTAAGTGACTTGCCCAGAATCACACAGCTACTAAGTGTCTGAGGCTGGAGTTCAACTCAGATTTTCCTGACTTGAACCCGGGCACTCTATCTAATGTGCCATCTACCTCCCTCTAAATAGTGGATATACAAGCTGACACAGCCTTGCCACAGTAGGAGAAAGAGGTTCAGTAGCCAACACTTGAGGCCTGCAGGGTGGGAGTTTCTGTGAGACTCTTGCTTCTGTGTTGATCAAGCAGTGAGGGAGGGGTCCTGGGATGCCAAATCCGAAGCAACGGGCAGGGGTAGAAACCAAATATGAGTCAGGCCAAATGAGGTGAGATGTTAAGAAAAACAGACAAAGTTAAGTGGGACAAGCAATAGGAGAACCACTAGAGAAAAACCACTATATGTGAGAAGCACAAAGAAGGCAGAAATAGACAAAGCTCTGTGGGTCACAGTGGGGACAAGTTGAGGAGCAAAGAGTAATGCCTGCTAGTGATTTCTTTTTGACAAAGAAATGAGGCATGCTGGTTATACTGACCTTTGCATCCTAAAATAGATGCTCTATTGGAAATGAAGAACAAGAAGAGGCTCATTCGTTATCCCTTTTATTTGTACACAATGTCCTCCATTCAGAATTCTAGTATCCTATCACCATTTCTGGGACATTCTAGCAGGCTTTGTGAAGTCAAAGACACACTAAATTTAGTCTGATCAGCTATTGTAGCTTTCTGACTTTTAAAAAATGATTTGTCAAAGAATGACTCTTAATAAAACAAAAGAACAGACAGTCTTCAAATAGATGGGCTGGCTTCAGAGAGGGAGAAAGTGGAAGCATTAAAATCTCTCATCAGATGTTCTGAAAAATCATTTCAGTTGCTAGAGAAAAAAAAGAAACAAAATTTTATTTTGAAGGATGTGTTCCAAGAACTTCCCCTTTGATTTTTTTTAAACCATCTGTCATGTTTGTTACATTCCAGTCTTGAAGTAAATAGATTTCGAGAGTGTGTGGCGGCCATTTAAGCTTTTCCCCAGAAGAATGCTAGCAGTCAGTCTCCTTTTTCTGTCGTTTGGTCATTTTTCCAGTCATGTCTGACTCTTTGTGACCCTATTTTAGGGTTTTCTTGGCAAAGATACTGGGGTGGTTTGCCATTTTCTTCTTCTAGCTCATTTTATAAATGAAGAAACTGGGGCAAACAGGGTTAATGACTTGCTTGGCGTCACACAGCTAGTAAACGTGTGAGGCAAAATTTGAAATAAGGAAGACTTATCTGAGTCCAGGCCTGATGCTCTATCCACTGTGTCACCTAGCTGACTTTTTGATATGCTTTAATCAAGAGCATTTGAAAAAAAAATAAAAGCCTTTTGCTTGAAATGGGATTTGGTTGCTGTCCAGGAGCACATTACTTGGGTCTTTTGTTCTATGTCTCCAAAACCTGTCCTTTTCCTTGGGATAAGATAACTCCTGCTTGCGTGGGCAGGAAGTAGAGGAGGAAAGGGGCTAAGATACAGGAGACACAGACTCTAGGCCTGATTGGCATCTTTTCTGGGACAAGAGAAGTTGATTAACTTCCCCGTGTCTTAGTTTAACAACCCATAAAACCTAGTTTATTTTTCTCAAGGTGAGCTGTGGAGAGTAGGACTCCATGTTGCCAGGATAAAGAAGCATGTGGCTGCCACCTACATGTGTCCACTTAACCTCGTGATGTCATTTTATCTTCATTACTTATTCACGGCTTGAGGATTTTTATCTTTTTTCCATATAGTTTTTTCAGGGGTTTTCAGTTGGAAACTTTATTTGGGAATTTCTTTGAAAGTTGGTGCTATTCATATAGAAATGCCAAAGGGATAGAAGATACATGAACTAGGAAAATTTTCCTCCCACAAGAAAACTAAATTGTTGATTGACACAAGGAATCTCTTGAAGATCAATAATTACCTCAGTGCAGACAAGAAAGCTGGAATGTGAGAATCTCATTAGGATTCAAAAAACATTCTAGATAAATGGTAAATTCTGTAATATGCTCAAAATAATAGTGTGGTGATGACTGACAAAGTGTGACCTGGTATACACAGATGAATAACTCTACAAAAGCTCTGAGCTGATTAGAAGTTGTAATATCCCTAGGCTATTTTAAGAATAATTTAATTGGGGTATATTGGGCTAACTTTATCCCACACGTATACAGATACCATTGAAATCAACAGTAGCTACACTGTGAGAAGAGAGGAGGATAATTTAATAATAATGATAACAATTTCATAATAATAATGATGATACAATAATAACAAAAATCTCCCATTTATATAGCTTTAAAGGTTTACAAAGTGTATTCCTTATAACTCAAAACAAGAAGTAAACTGTGTACACTTTATTATCCCCATTTTACAGATGAGGATTCTATTTGGGTAGTATTTAAAAATACCAGGATTTCCTTAATGTGTAACAAAAATTTCAAAATTAATGTTGACAATCAGAATAACACAACCCTTTGGGATACAGAAAGGTTTTCACCATAGCCAAAGGAAAGAAGGCACCACCTTGTGGGCAAGTGATATTGCTCATCTGGTCCCCTTAAATATTGTTAACTGGTAAGGAGTGAGAAGTCACAGGATTTTAAGATTATTCATTTAGAGCTGGAAGGCATCTTCAAAATGATTTAGTCCTACTCACTTCATTTTACAGTTGAGGAAACTGAGATCCAGAGAGATTAAAGGATTAAAGGCCACACAGATAGTAAGTGTCAGACTCCTCTGATTCTCGGGTCAGTCAGATGGTACAGTGGATAAGGTGCTGGGCCTGAAGTGTGTGACCCTAGGCAAGTCACTAACCCTGGTTGCCTCAGTTTCCTTATCTGTAAAATGAGCTGGAGAAGGAAATGGCAAACAACTCTGGTATCTTTGCCAAGAAAACCCCAAAATGGGTTCATGAAGAGTCAGACACGACTGAAACAACTGAACCTCTGATTCCAAATACAACACTCTTTGTACCAGATAGATGTATGTATTAGTGACCAGATCCTTAGATGAGCAGTGTGTAAAACATTCACTACAGAAAATATTGAATTACCTGGCCTTGTAGGTGCTTGTCTGGGTCTCATCTCTTCAAATGGGTTCTAAATTGTATGAGATTAGAGACTTGATCTTACTTTAGGTTTTCTCTCACAGTGCTGGTATATAATAAGCATTCAACAAGATACTTACTGAATGAATGAAATAAAAAATTATTTAAACTTAAAATTGTGCAATTGAACTTCATTATGCTGGGAGATCTGATAGTATTCATAAATAAGTGAAAAATAATTCAAGTATTTATTGAAATACTTTACAGAAGGGCTCTTTTAGTTGGGAGCTGTATCATTTATTGATTTATAATGGAAAACATAATTCAGAAAGAATACCACCCCCCTCCCCCATCCCTACTCCCTTCCATTGGCTCAAGAGTAGGATTAGGAAGCTAGGTTTGCTTTAAGTCTGCAAAGACATATAATTTCGGAGCTGTTTGACATGGTAAGTTAACATTTTCTAGCAAAAGGCAAGAGATAGCTTATGTCAGTGACAGATCTACTCTGGTTCAGGCAGGTTTTTCCAAAACAGTCTTCTGTGCAGGCTTCAGATTTTCAAAATGCTTTCAATTGAGTGATGTTGTTGGAAAAATATTTGCTTCCAAATCAGTGTGCCGTGGAAAACAGAAGGGCTCAGTCCCCACTGCTGTGCGTTACAGGCTGGGCTTTAAAGAGGAATGAGGAGTGCAGTAGCAGCAGCCCATTCCAATGGTGTTTTCCCACTGCTGGGAAAGCCATACACTGTCTGTGGAAAACAGGATGTCATTGCCTCAGTTAATTTTCTTAGGGGTTTAGGATTTCAAATCGCACTTGAGAACACCAAAGCTTGTGTGAGCCATTGACAGATTGATAGCCTGAGCTGTGATTTGTAATACATTGGTGAACATCTTGAGATATTTATGTCATTACTGAGGTAAGATTGGAAAAAATACATTTGCTTATTTGGACGCACTTTTTTCAGTGGTGTGCTTTCTATTAGTTTGGGAGGACTGCTCAGCCCAACAGATTGACAGTAAGTCATGCCTTTCGCTCCTCCTCCAAGGCACAGTAGAACTGATATATTTATTTTCTTGGGGACCCATGATACCATATGGGAACCTCGAGAGTCTTCAGAGCTCTGCAACCTAACTGAAGCCCCTAAACAATCCTGATTAGATTATTTTCTGAAGTGAATTCTTAGAGGATAACCTTGATGTAGGAACCGTTAGAGGGGCTTCTCTGGTGGACACCCTGGACTCAGGGCTCTCAGGACACTTAAGCATGAGGTGTACAGAACAAAGTTCAAACATTTTCACTTAAAGAGTTTTGGTTCTGTCTCACAAGATTATTCTTTCAAAGAGAGGCAACTTTCACTGTCTCCTATTTCCTGTTGTCCAAGAGAAGTATGACTACATACACAGGCAGTACGGTATAGCCCAGGTTAGGACAAAGTACGAAATGGAAATTGTTTCATTTCCACTACTCCCTTTAGAGAGTTGATAAGTCTGGGCAGCTAGGTGGCACAATGGCTAGAGCACCAGCCTTGGAGTCAGGAGGACCTGAGTTCAAATCTGGCCTCAGATACTGCTTGTGTGGCCCTGGGCAAGTCACTTAACTCCATTGCCTCCAAAACAACAACAAAAAAGAAAGTTGTTTGTCTGTCTGCTCAGGAAGCTTCAGTGGTTTCTTTTGCCTCTAGACATTTAAGATATTTAAAACCCTTCACAAGTTGGCTCCAGCTCATTTTTCCAGGGTGATGGCACATTTTCCCTTTTGTGTTCCTAGACAAGCTGGACTATTTGATACTCCAGGAATTTCAACATTCTGCCTCCATTTTTCTTTTTTGCACAGGCCATGGCTCTCAGGCCTGCAATGTTCTCTGTCCTCAGCTTCAAGTCTTGGGACTCCTCACTGCCTTTAAGGACCACTTCAAGTTTTATTTCTTTCATGAGGCTTTTCCTGATTTTCCCAACTATTAGTGACCTTTCTTCAGAATTACTTTGTATTTATTTTGTGCATAATTTGTTGTTACTTATGTGTGACCTTGTGGCATACCTCCACAGAGTAAGTGCATTGAAGTCAAGGACTGCCTCCTTATCCTGTATCCCCAGTGCCTAGTATTTTGTTCAGTCTTTCAGTCATGTCTGACTCTTTGTGACTTCGTGGACCATAACACACCAATGCTATTCATCGAGTTTTCTTGGCAAAGATTATGGAGTAGTTTGCCATTTCCTTCTCCAGTAGATTAAGGCAAACAGAGGTTAAGTGACTTACCCAGGGTCACACAGCTAGTACTTGTCTGAACTCAGGTCTTCCTGATTCCAGGCCCAGTGCTCTATCCACTGAGCCACCTAGCTGCCTCAAGTGCCTAGAATAGTGATGGCATATTGAAGGAATGAAATAAATGCTTATTGGTTATGCATCACAGTGGAAAAGGCACTGGTTCTCAAGTCAGAGAACCAGGATACAAATGCTGCGTCTGATGTTAGTGACATCTGTGACCTCTTTGGAAAGTCAGTCTCCCTGGAATTCAGTTTCCTTAACAGTAAAGTGAGAGGGTGGGGTTAGATGGCTTCTGAGGCCTCTTTCTGGATCTAGCTCTGGATCTATGATTTTTTGGTTCTTCAGTCATTTTCAGTTGTGTCCAACTCTTCATGACCCCATTTGGGGTTTTCTTGGCAAAGATGCTGGAGTGGTTTGCCATTTCCTTCTCTAGCTCATTTTACAGATGAGGAAACTGAGGTAAACAGAGTTAAGTGACTTGCCCAGAGTCATACATCTAGTAAGTGCCTGAGGCCAGGTTTGAATTCAGGTCATCCTGACACCAGGCTTGGTATTCTATCCACGGTGCCACCTAGTTGTCTGGACATATAATAGACAGTATAAATGTTGAATTGCTGAAAAATTCAAATTCACTATATTCAGACAAAAGTTATATTAAATGTTAAAAAGCATTCATTTAGTCAAATATGGTGCATCTAGCCAAAACTTTTCATATATAATTATTATAGTTATTGCTGTTATCATTATTACTAGGAACAGCTATAATGATTCCATTGTTACACTTATATAACCCTAAATCAAAGATGCCTGTGAGAGGAAAGTCAGCATACAAGGAAAAGGGAAGAAATTAAGATCACAGCACAGACTATACTTATTTCATATCTATAAAGAGCCATAGTCAGTGCATTAATTAGCAAGGGGTTCACAAACAACTTTTAAACAATTATCATTTATTGAGGCAGCTTGGTGGCGCTGTGGGTAAAGAGTCAAGCCTGGAGTAAGGAAGACCTGAATTCAAATCCAACTCAAACATTCACTAGTTGTGTGATCCTGGGCAAGTCATTTGATTGTTTTGTCTCAGTTTCCCCATCAGGGTCACACAGCTAGGAAGTGTCTGAAGTCATATTTGAACTCAGGTCCTCCTGACCCTAGGGCTGGTGCTCTATTCTTTGCATCACCTAACTGCACATCTATGATTCTATTATTATCTATTAGAGGAAACACATATATATGTATTATTCATATAGTTTGTCTTTTTTTTTTTTTTAAGGCAATTGGGGTTAAGTGACTTGCCCAGGGTCACACAGCTAGTAAGTGTCAAGTGTTTGGTCTGAGGCTGGATTTTAACTCAGGGTCGGTGCTCTATTCACTGAGCCACCTAGGTGCCCCTATAGTTTGTCTTTTTAAGAAGACTTTCTAAAAGGCCTTGTTTATTTTGTTTGTAAACAATATTAAAAGTAAGGCCAGGTACCTCTCTGATGTGAGGCTTTTTCATTGTGTGAAATTGACTTGGCGTGACTAATTAGCTCTGGAGGACAGAACTTTTGGTCTGAAAAATTCTCTTCAGAAGCAAATGTTTGGACATATATTTGAAAAGAAAAGTGGGGGTGTTAATAGGGCTCGCCAGGCCTGGGGAAGACTACAAAATTTATTTTGCTTGTCCTCTTCCTTCTTTACATACTACTTTGTTCCCTTCATGGAATAAGCTCTTTTGTCACACTTTGACACTTTGTACCTTTGCAATGTACTTTTCCTACTTTTTAAAACCTGCTTTTAGGAAAAAAAGCTAAAATTCCTGATTCACACTAATGTCTAAATGACTGATAGTTTAAAACTTATTCCTTCCCTACAGATTTGTATTAAGCAAGGATCAAAGCTAACAAAATGAGGCCTCTAAGTGTGGAATTCCAGGCATTAGCCAATATGGAGAAGCTTCAGGAAGGTTTTTCCCAGAGTCCCTAGCATGAATGACACCATTTCTGGCTCTCTCTACTCATAAAGCTGCCCCTGTGACTTATAACACAGTCATTTGTTTCCCTTTATTTCCTTCCAGTTTCTGCATCTGGTAACTGGAAGACCAGGTCTGAATGCCTCAGGTGAAAGGCCAGATCAAAGCAAGACAGAATCAAGGTAATTATTGGGGTGGCTCAGGGAAAAGCCCCAAAAGATTGGAAAATCCCAACCATTTCATGTTTTTATGACTCTGTAATTTTACAATTTGACTGCAGAAAAACAACAACAGGTGAGCTGAAAGATTAACTAGTTGGACACACCACCAAATGGTTCCATTTAGGTCTGACTTTTCCCTTTGGGATCTTTTGCAGATACACTCAGTCTCTTGAGCTTAGGATCTGTTGACAGACACATCCCATGTCCTACTTAATACCTCTGCCCAGCCTATAATTTAGGCTATGTAATGAGTATTATTTACAAAAGCTGGCAGCATATTTGGCACTCCACAAAACACAGAACAAGACACAGAGCTCCCCTCCCACTGAGTTTGGGATATGCCAACCCCTAATCCTCTTTCTTAACCCCTGACCACCTGTAGTGCCTTTGATTGGGTTTGTGACCTGGAATGCTTCCTTAACCAAATTGTAGTTTTCTGCCTTGGTGAATTGGAGATTGTGGGCACCCACCTACATCTTGCAGCCTCCTGGATCAACCTATTTCAAAGAAGGGCTTTGTGTCTTTTGAAGCAGGCAAATAGGGAGTGGAGGGGCCTGTGGTTTCCTTGACAACACCTCTACCACACCTTTCCTGGTAAGCCTGTTTGAAGACAAAGGCAGGCGCCTAAAAATGAGCTCTTGGCTGGAATTTCTATGTCACAAGTCCATTTTATACAAGTCCACACCCATTTCACAGCTGCTTCAACTGAAAAGGGTGAGGGTGATTGTGAGATGAGGATGAGAACAGAGAATACAGAAGGAGCATCAGAGAAGAGAGACTGAGATATGGCATTTGGGGAGAACTAGTGGTTTTCAGACAAAGGAAGGATAAAATATAAAGAAGAAAAAACCATCCTATCCTTATAGCAGTACAAAAATGTCATTTCAGTATATTATTTCTTATTAATTACCTGGGTACCTCAAAGAGTATTACTCTCAGAAGTATGGATTTTTATTGCCAACAGGTAACCCCCAGTTGAGAATCAGCAGATACTCTCTCACACTGAGCTCCTTCAGAAATGGGAAGATAGCCTCTCCTCAGAAGCCAGGAAAGTGCCAGCCACTGGCCTTTGTTGGCAATAAGATCTGTCCCAAGAAAATGTAACTTCTGAAATCAAAGGGCCTTCGGGTGAACCAGATGTCCCAGGCATTAAAGGGAACCTGTTGGGGAGGAATAGGGGTGAGCCTTCTAAAATTCTGAGGTTTCTCATTTCTACATGCATCACCACCCTTTCTGGGAACCATGTTTAGCCTGGGGACCACAACAAGCCTATTTGGTTAAACTAGAGAGTGTTATAGCTTCTCCCTTTTCATTTAATCTGTGGCTGGGCACTTATATTCAGCTTCCCTGTTAAAGTCTTTCATAGGCATTGGGGTCTTACAGATCTGCCTTCCTTAAAGGGACAACGTTTATAAAACTGTGTAATAAATGGATATGTAGCAAGATGTGTGCATATGTATTAGGAATGGATTGAGGTGATCTTTAATGACTAGGACTAGCTTCTTGATGCTGTACAAGAAAAATTAGGTTTTAGAGACTTCTGCCAAAAAATGGGCAGGATCCAGTGTTACCTTTTTTAGGTAGGAATGTTCTCTATTGGGATGTTATCTTTGGGCTTGTTACTTAAAAAAAGAAAATCTTTATGGACTCCAGATCTGATTTGCCTGACCAGCTAGGCATCCCTTATTAAGATTTTTGGTGGCAAGGTAAAATCGCATGGCATTCAAGTCAACAAACATTTATTAGGGTTACTCCTACCAACATTTTTTCTTTTTTTTTTTAGTATGAACTTGAGAGATTTCAACAAACATGAACAATTGCATATAGAAAAAGATTATTCATGAAACTGTGACTCTCTTATTTATGTATATAGATTGATTCATTTTAAAAGTATGCATTACATTTAATGGGGCAGATAGGTGGCACAGTGGATAGCGTGCTGGGGCCTAGAGTCAGAAAGACTCATCTTTCTGAGTTCTAATCTGGCTTCAGACATTTACTAACTGTGTGCCCCTGAGCAAGTCACTTAATGCTGTTTGCCTTAGTTTCCTTATCTGTAAAATGAACCAGGGAAGGAAATGGCAAACCACGCCAGTATCTTTGCCAAGAAACCCCCAAATGGGGTCACAAAGAGTCGGACATGAACTGAGACAACTGAACAGCAACGTTACCTTTAATATGCAACACTGTCTCCATAACATGTTGTATTCCTCAAGTAGAATGTGAACTGCTTCAGGGCAGGGCTTGTTTGGGTTTTATCTCTGTGCCAACAGTACCTTGATCTACAAGAATCTTTAACTTTCAAGAAGCTATGTGAGGCATTGGGGATACAAAGATAAAGCCCAAACAGTTTCTGCCCTCAAGGAGTTCACATTCTCCTTGGGAAGGCAGCAGGAGAGAGTGAGTAGAGCTCTGGACTGTCAGTCAAAAAGATGAGCTTGAATTCCATCTCAAACACTTAGGAGTTATATCGACCTGGCAGGTCACTTAACTCAGCCTCAGTTTTCCTCACTTGGAAAAGATAGGGGTTGGCCACCAAGACCTCTAACATCCCTTCTAACTATAGATCTTTTATACTATGATTGAAACAATCCAGGGTTCCAGGGGACACTAAAAAGGAATTAGAAAGGACATAAAAAGAAATACAATATAATTTTTAGGAGTAGGGAAGAATGTTAAGGGGCAGGGGGAGAAGCAGGAAATATTTCATATATGCCTCTGTTTCTTATTTAAAATGGACAGTATATATTAAGACAAAAACATTACTTCCTGTTTTCTCTTACTTCTTTTTCTCTTTACTAGACCTGTGAATTCATTAGTAGAAGGAGCTTCTGATGAAGGAAGCAGATCGATTGTTGTTCAGTTGTGTTCAACTCTTTGTGACTCCATTTGGAGTTATCAAGTTAACTCTTTGCCAAGGCAAAGAGCTGGGAGTAGTTTGCCATTTCCTTCTCCAGCTCATTTTACAGATGAGAAAACCGAGGCAAACAGGGTTTAGTTAACTTGCTCAGAATCACACAGCTAGTAAATATCTGAGGCCAGATTTGAACTCAAGAAGATGAGTTTTCCTTACTCCAACTGGCACTTTATCCATTGCACCATCTAGCTGCCATTAATAAGAATACTATACCTCCTACCATCTCTGTCGGGTACTTGCCCTTCCTTAATAAAAAACCTCTCATACCTGAAGGGCAAATTGTAGTCTTACAGATGTGCCTAGATCAGGACTTTGATCAATGTAGTCACCAATCTTGACTTTAGAGGCAAGTGGCCTTCCTCCTCATGGCAGAATGGTTGTAGAGTATAGGTATCAAATGAGACATATATTGTTAGGCAAAACTAACATGTTAGTTTAAGCAGGTAGGTAGAACAGTGGCTAAAGTACTGTGGTTTGGAATCAGAAAGATTTATCTTCATGAGTTCAAATCTGGCCTCAGCCATTTACTAGCTGTGTGATCCTGGGCAAGTCACTCACCCCTGTTTGCCTCAGTTTCCTCATCTGTAAAGTGAGTTGGAGAAAGAAATGGCAAGTATCTTTGCCAAGAAAACCCCAAAATGGGATCACAAAGAGTCAGACACAACTGAAACAACTCAACAACAACAATATGTTGATTTGTATTGTTTATTTATTTTTTACAAGAGAATGGTCTATGGTGGAAAGATAGGATCATCCATAAGTGATAGTAATAGAAAGAAGTATCAATAGAACATTTTTAATAGAAAAAATACTAGACTGGATGCTAGGAAACATTGATTCATGGACAATAGAACTTTAGCGCTGGAGGAGATAATTTGGTTCTACCCACTTGTATTATAGATAAGGGTTTTGTAGATCAGAGATGTCAAGTGACTTACATCAGGCCTTAAATTAATTAATGATGAAGCTGGGATAAGAATTATGATCAGTTGATGCTCACTCCTACACTCATTTCCCTGAACCTATATTTGTTCTCATTTAGCATTTTGATTTGTAACTATCTAATGTGCTTATATAATATTGCATATTATAGCTATCTGTGTTGATGTCTTTGCTCCCACTAGACTATAAGCTCTTTAAGGCCAGGGATTATGCTTAAAATAGACTTCCTATCTCCCAAACCCTGAG
This sequence comes from Vombatus ursinus, assembly GCF_900497805.2. Lineage (NCBI taxonomy): Eukaryota > Metazoa > Chordata > Mammalia > Diprotodontia > Vombatidae > Vombatus > Vombatus ursinus. The sequence continues at coordinate 75,952,469 of NW_020954569.1, read as the reverse complement.
CACATTATACACAGTAGGTGCTCAATAAATGTTCATCATATTTGCATTTGGACACTATATTGCCTCTCATTCTCATTCTGCTGATAACTAGCTGTGCGACCTTAAGAAAGTTAACTTCTTTGAACCTCAATTTCCTCATCTGTAAAAGGAAGGGATCTTAGACTAGAGATGATCCCTACATTCCTTCCAGCTCTAAAATTCTATGAATTTAATTACCATAGACAGCAAATAGGCCTGGGAGTTGCACACTAACAACTCTGGAGAATTCATTAACCTCTAGTTACAGTTCAAGTTCTTTTAGGCTAACCTACTTAAATGGGTTGAGAGTGTGTGACTGGGATCTTCCTTTGATTATTACTTCTGTAAAATATTCCAGGTGAATTGATTTGTTTGGTTATTTGGAGCATTTATTCCGTAACTGTGACAGTTCTTGGAAGACTTAATGCTCGTTATCCAATGAATCTGTGAGCCCATTGATTAGGAAGTCTCCTCCAGTGATGCGGATTGTAATCATTCATACTTGTCAGTCCTGTGAGATTCTTGTCTGTGCCCTCTTGTTAGTGAATCCTAGGGAATCCCTCCCAACATGCTGGAGGCCTTTCTAGTTTTCATCATCCCATGTTCTTGTCATGTGACCAGCCCATTTCTTCCTACTGTACATTTTTTTTTGATGACATCTTTTATTCTTGAAAGACATATTGAGAAAGATAAAGAGAAAGTAAACAAACCACAGAATTCTAATGAACCCACCCAAGGGTATGTGGATAAATGTTTAACAATAGGCTCTCTGAAAACATATGACACACTTTTAAGTTAAATCAACATTATTAACATTTTTCTGCACTGTTCAACTTAGACAATCCATAAAATAATAAATCATTGTTAAGTCTAGACAATCAACAAAATAATAAATCAAGTCATCAGTGATTTGAAAGTATTTGTTGATTTCTGAGGTATAAGCCCTCACTCTGAAAATTTAACAATTAGCTCTCAGGGAACTGATGTGAGCTGGATTTTTTTATGGTTGTTGTTGAGTTGTTTCAGTTGTGTTCAACTCTTTGTGACCCCATTTTGGGATTTTTATAAGCAAAGATATTGGAGTGGTTTGCCATTTCCTTCTCCAGCTCATTTTAGAGATAAGGAAACTGGGGCAAACAGGTTAAGTGACTTGCCCAGGGTCACATAGTTATTAGGTGTCTGAGGCTAGATTTCACCTCATGAAGATGAGTCTTCTTGATTCCAAACCCAGTGCTCTATCCACTGTGCCACCTAGCTGCCGAACCAGCTATAGTACAACCCTGAACTCTGACTAACTTCACCCAATAGACCTATGATTATGTCTAGAAATCTATTTAGCTAGCATCATGTTGGTGTGGCATCCTAATCTGATGTTTCATGGTTGTATGGGAATGACCTGGGATTCTTGAGAACTATGCCAGTGAGACACAAGGTCTGGCAAGCTGTATCATGTTATATGGGCCTGGAGATGAGGACTAATATAGGTTAGAAAGTTGACCACAGGGTAATAACATATTGCTGCCAAAACAACTCTCAAAGCCTATCTCTTAAGGCATGTGGAGGGCTTGTGGATCAGCAACGGCAGAGAAAATACCTGCACCAATGAAATCATAGATACTTCATGTATTGAAGAGTAAATATGTGTGTTCATACACACTCACATGTTTGTGTGTGTGCATATGCATGTTTAAATAAATATATTAGGAAAAAGTCTTCCAAATATCAGCCAAGTAAAAACTTTTGCAAAGGAAAACATGGCCAATTTTAATAATTCTCCATCCAAGTGATTAGCTGTTCCCTCTCTTCCCTTGGCTATTGCTATGCTGTTTCATGCTGACTTTTCTAACGTGAATGGTTTTTGGGCAATCATCAGTTTTTCATAGCTTAACCCTTAGAGATAAAATCCTTTACCTTCTTCTCTGCGTGGTTAAGTGAAACAGTCTGCCAAGACTGATGAACAGCCCATCAGCTATACATGGCAATTCACAAAAAGACTATAGAAAAGATTACAAACATCTATAGTGTTAGTTACAGGAACATTACCCATACAGCATGTAATCCTATCCAAACCTTCCTACAACAGTTTCACAGTGCGCCAGAATTTTTAGGATAGTTTCTATTTTCATCCCATGATCCCATGTAATACATAGTCTTGGCATTTCTTATCACTACCAACCATGGATGTCTCATTTTTAAAAAATGTTTGTTCCAAATTTCAATACTATGCCTTCTTTTTGCCTTAGACCAAAAGCCTATCACACGTTCTCATCATTTTAATTAAACTTGGGCCAATCCAGGGCAAATGTTTGATTTTGACTCAAAAGGTGCATGCAAATCACAAATTCTATTCGATTCCGAATGGAAATGCTTCCTGCAGCATCCTTTCAGCATGTGGAATTAAACAGTCTGCCAAATTTATGATTGCACATTGCTCAAGAAGGGCCCTGTCGATTTACAAATAGAAAAACAAACCCATGTTAATTCAACAAACAAACATCATGCTTCCATAGTTTTAAGACCTTCCATAGAAAAGAAGGTTTAGACCCAGAATATCAGAGCCCTGACTTTATCCTTGAGAGAAGTGAGTACAACCAGTGCTAACTGGCCACAGATATGGGAACCAGTGACTCCCTAGGAAATTACACATAGGTTCATTATCATGAAATTTTGAGTACTTATGCCTCCTCTATTCCTTATATTCCATCTGGTCTTACGCAAAGGAATTCATCCTTTTCTTTACCTTCAAAACAGGGGAAAGACTATGGATTTATGACTGTTGCAAGTTTTTAAGAGCTTATTGGACCAATTGGTGTCTTCAAAGGTGTATCATAACAGGTGCTAATGCAATCCGCTAACCAATGAGCTAATTTACCAATGGAGAAGGGGTCAAGTAAATATCACAATGGGAAATTGTTTGGGATGGTGTGAACTATCAGAGTGCTGATAGTTCAGGTTTGATGGTAGGACAAAATGAAGCACTCATAAGTTATTGAATGTTAACAAAAGGAAGTTGTCTTCATCCTAAGAGGGCAAGAATAGGCAACAAGTATATATAGTGGCCCTTTCCCTCATAATCATCTTGTCTCTATATGGAAATGTGTTACATCAGCAGGACAGGGAATTGTGACTCATGGGATCTTCAGAAATCCACCCATTTGGAGAGACTCTGACTCTGTATGAATGCAACTCTTTATGTTCTTAGGTGACCAGGAAGCTACCAAGGGAGGAAGGGGCTAATCAAGTCCTAGAGAGAGCTTTGTGGCCTGAGGAAACTAATTCTATTTGGGGGAAACAGAAGAACCCTGCTCTGATCACAAGAATGCTTCAAAGAAAAATTTATCAGTCGAGAGGCAGGGTGATGTAGTGGCTGAAATGTTGGACTTGTAATCATCAAAGTTCCAGTTTCAAATTCTGCTTCAGATACTTACAGCTATATTGGACAAATAATTTCATCTCTTGGCCTCAGTTTACTCATCTATAATATAGACATAAAATACTTGTAGCATCTATCTCATCAGGCTGTTAGAAGGTATACTTGTATTCTATAATTGTCTGCTACTACATAATTACATTGTCTAATTGATAAATTAGATTATTTTAAATCCCTTTCTGGTGCTTTTTGCCCTTGGTATCTTAACCACTTAAAAACAAAAGAAAACAAAACACGAAACTGTAGCTTCTTCAAGCTTATATGAAACTTGGCATGTAATTAGTCTTTCTGAGAAATATTAACCTTAATAAAAGCAGAAAAAATGATAGCACCTATCTCAGAGGATTGTTATGAGGAGCATATGAGATAATATTTGTTTAAAAAAAGGCTTAGCACAGTGTCTGGCATATAGTAGACACTATATAAATGCTTATTCCCTCCCCTACAATGAGTACCTCTACAAGTATGCAGAAGAGAAATGCAAACAAATGCAAAGTAGTTAAATATAAGGTAGTTTGAGGGGGCACTAGCAGTTGGGGCATCAGGAAAAGCTTAATGTAGAAGATGTAGTTTGCACTGCATCTTTGAAGGAACAGAGGGATTCTAGGAGGCAGAGGGGAAAAGTGAGAGCATCCAAGGCATGAGAGACAGTACAAAGGTTTGGAGACTAGAGACTGAGTGCCATAATGTTGAGGTCTGAGAGGTTGAGACCACTCAAAGACTTGGAGTACAGGATGGGGTCATCTGGAATGAATTTACAGACTAGAGCATTCTTTGAGTCAAGGTGGCAAAGATTTATAGTTACACTATACAGCGGGCAAGGATTCTCAAGGAACCTGCCTTGGTGGGCAGAACTCCTTAGGGAACTTGCAACTTAACAGAATGATGCTAAAGCTTATATAGGAAAAGTAGTGAATTATGTGGCAAATATGCTAATTAGGTGATAACATAAAACTACATCATTCACTACTGGAAACCTGGGAGGGGAGTTTCCTAAGGGGTGTGTTTTTGGTCTGTTATGTCTGAAACAAGATAGTGGGAGTTGATGTTTATAGCTTGACCTCTGGATTGTATAGGGTGACTGTGGGCATCAATACTTGATAGTTCTGCTGGTACAAGATAGTCCTGTTCATACAAGGGTAATTCTAGAGGTCAGCTTGTTCTTCTAACAGGGAGAGATAGTTTGCCTCACTGGGTCCACTCATGAGTCACTGCCAGAGATAAGGTCCTTGGGCTAGAGGGAAACTGTCAAGGATAGTGTTTCTGAGGCTAGGGAGAAATTGGGATCTAAACCCAGGCACCCAAGCACCCCATCAATGAAAACAACAGAGAAAATATCAGTTTGTCCAGACTGCAGAATAATGGAAGGGGGAAGGAGTAATTTCCAATGAACATGGCAAAATAGATTGGGGCCTGGTTGTGAAGGCCTTTAAAAGACAAAAAGAAGGGTTTTAATTTTATCCTAGAGGCGATAGGTAGCCACTGGAATTTATTGAATAGGGAAGTGACATCTGTGCTTAGGGAAAATCGCTTTGGTAAATAGTGTGCCGGATGGTTGGAATGGGGAGTGATTTGAAGCAAGGTGATCAATTAGGAAATCATTGAAATAATCTAGGGGAAAGGTAATAAGGACTTGAAATAACATGGCAGTTGTGTGAGTGCAGAGAAAGGCTTAGATGTGAGAGGTGTTGTGGAGGTAGAAATTGCAAGATTTGTCAACTTCTGGGATATATAAAGTGCAAGCATGTGAGGAGTAGAGGACAGTGCTGAGGTGAATGACCTTGGAGTCTAGAAGGATGGTGGTGCTTTCAACAGAAATTGAGAAGTTTGTAAGAGAGGAGCATTTAGGGAGAAAGGCAATGAGTTTGGTTTTTGACATGTTGAATTTGAGAGATTTCTGGGATATCTAGTTTGAAATGTAGGCAATTGAGTCAGGACCAAAACTCAGAAAATGGGTTGAAGCTAGTTATAGGCATCTGTGAGCCATCCCCTTAGGTATAAGCATTAAGCCCGTGGGAGTTGATGAGTTTATTGAGAGAGACAGAGAGAGAGAGAGAGAGAGAGAGAGAGAGAGAGAGAGAGAGAGAGAGAGAGAGAGAGAGAGTGTTGTAAAGTTGGAAGAAAAGAGGGCCTGGGATAGAACCTGGGGAATACTAACAATTAGTGGACATGTCATAGATAAAGAGCTAACAAAGGAGACAGAGGAGAGGTCTGACAGGCAGGAGGAGACCTAGAAGAGCATGAAAACCTAGAGGAAAGAGTATACACAGGAGGAGTGGCTGGTCAACAGTGTCAAATGCAGCAGATAGGTCAAGACAGATGAGGATTAAAGAAAGATCACAAGATCATGGGCAACTTTTGAGAGAGCCATTGCAATTGAATGATAGGATCTGAAGTCAGATTGCAAAAGTTTGAGGTGGATTGAGATTGAGGGGTGGGGGAACTTTTGGAGGGGGGGGTGAAGTGAGGGGTTGGGAGTCTGAGGGGAGAAGATAAGGTAATAGGGATAGGGTAAAAAGAGAGATTGAGAAAGAAAATAGTGAGTAAAAGTAATAGGGATGGAAATATGCAAATAGTAATTATAACTTTGAATGTGAATGGGATGTTTGTAGTAACTCTTTTTGTGGTGGCAAAGAACTGGAAATTGTAGGCATGCCCATCAATTGGAGAATAGCTGAACAAATTGTGGTATATGATTGTGATGAAATACTGTTGTGCTATAAGATATGATGAGCTCAATGATCTTAGAAGGGCATGGAAAAATCTCCACAAAATGATGAAGAGTGAAATGAACAGAACCAAGAGAACATCATATACAGTAACAGCAATATTGTTTTAAGAATGACTTTGAGTGACTAAGTCATTCTGGCTATTACAAATACACAAATTAAAAATAAAGGAAATGCTTTAAAAAGAAGTTTAAGAGATGAGAGAGAAGAAAAAGTAGAGGCATCAAGTATAGAAACCTTTTCTAGGAGTTTGGATGAGAAAGGGAGGGGGGATATAGCTTGAGGATGATAGGATCTAGGAAAGATTTTTAAGGTTGGAGGAGACGTGGCCACTCTTGAAGGAAGCAGGAGAAAAAGCAGTAGAAAGGGAGGGATTGAAGATTCCAGGGAGAAGGAGAATGATTAAGGTTGCAATCTACTGGAGAAGACAGGAAAGGATGGGATCAAGTACACATGTAGAGGGGTTTGCAAGGAAATGGACTAACTCGTCACAGATGAGGGAAAGGAGAGACAAGGATCACGTAAAGGGGTTTTGTGATTAAGAGAATGGGAGAAGAGGGATCTCATGTTGAATGGCATCCATTTTCTTAGCAAAGTAAAAATTGAGGCCTTCAGTTGAGAGATGGGGGTAAGGAGGGGTGTGGGAGACTTAAGGAGGAAAGAGAAGGTTTGCCTTTGTGTGGGTGGTGGTGTTGGTGATTGTGAAATCCCAAATTTTTAAAGCATTTAATGGGATATATTCAAGTAGTAAGACAAACATAAATTGAGATTCACTCATGCAACATGAAGAATATTTCTGGACTTATGTAATTATTATTATTCATATTTTACAGTTCTATAGTGGCTAAATATAGACAAAGTACCTTTCTCCCTGTAAGGTAAATTGTACACATGTCATTTCCCCCATTTTAGAGATGAGAAAACTGAAACTCAGAGAGGTGAAATGACTTTTTTTGTTATTGCACAGTGAGGGAAAGAATGAGGGCTATGCTATGCTAAAGTCTTCTAATTACCAATACAATTCTGTTTCCATTATACCATACTGCCAAGAGTCTTTGATGGGTCCATATAGTAAATACAATGACTTTGTGCTAAAAACCAAACCAAACCAAGACAAAATTGACTTTTAAATAAGATAGTTATTTTAATGCAAGATAAATCCATTGTCTTAGTGCCCGGGTATGGTGGCAAGAGTGCTAGATTTGGAATTGGAGCACTCGGGTACAAATCCTTACACTATCTGTTAATAATTGTGTTACTTTGGTTAGGCTGCGACTTCTCTGTGCCTTGGTTTCTTTATCAGTAAAGGATTGGATTAGATGACCTCTAAGGTCCTTTATAGGTCCAGCTCTATATCTATGAATATATGGCACACTGTCCAGTTCAATGTTATTTGATGTCCAAAGTCTATCATATGATAGAACTGAAATCTTGATTTTCAAAAGCTGAATATGCACATTGCAAATTATCCTCATAAACCATGTTTTTCAAATTATTCTCATTACTGAGCACAGTAGGTGAAAAGGTCTTATATCAGCACAATTCAATTTGATGGGTTTACTATTACTTCTTCATGAAGCTTGCAATGCAGAGGGAGGCCTTTTAAACAAAAACCACAGAATTCCCTTTCCTAGGCTTAGCTTAGGCTCATCCATATGAAAGGTGGTGCTGTCCATGTCCATTAGGGTAAAGGTAAGAATTTTGAATGGGTTAATACATTTCTTGTGAGACACAGCATAATATAATGTTAAGAATGCTGTACTTACAAATTGACAAAGATGATAAAAGAAGGGAATAGTCAGTATTGGAGGGCTTGTGGAAAGGTGAGCAAAGAAATGTACAATTGATAAAACTGGAAGTTGGTCTTTCCAATCTGGATTTGTATTTATGCAAAGAAAATGACTAAACTGTCCATATTCACCTATTCAGAGAGTCTGCTACCAGCCATATAACTCAAGAGGGTCAATAACAAACAGAAAGGTTTCATAGACACCAAAATATGTACAGCAGCATTTTTTAGGTAGCAAAGAACTAGAAACAAAGTAGAAGAAAGCCCATCAACTAGGGAATATGATGAATGGCAAGAAGAAGAGGAAGATATGTGGACTGATACATGGTAAAACAGAATCAGGAAAATAACACACACGATGGCTATGATCATGTGAATGGAAATGAAAAGAGAAACAAAAAAATCAAAACTAAACACTTTGAAATTATAATGATCACAGTTGATCCTAAAGATGGTGTAGGTACCCCCTCTGATTTCTTTCCAAAGGTAGGGGGGTTGTAGGTATAGAACATTGCATTTCATGTCTTTTTTTTTGGTATTTTTTTTGTCAGTTTTGTTGAATTCTTTTCGACCATCTTTTGTTGTTGCTGTTGTTATTGTTGTTGATGGGGATGCCTCTTTGGGTGGGGAAAGGGAGGGAGCTATATTGAGAAATATATTGGGAAATATTCTGAAATGTGAGCTCCTTGAGGGCAGGGACTGTTTTTTGTCTCTTTTTGTATCTACAGTGCCAAGCACATAGTAGGCATTTAATAAGTGTCTATTTCAAATACATTTCCATACGTTTTTACTTGTTTATCATGTGCTGAATACTTCTGTCTTCTTTCTTTCTGGTGAGAAAGTGCCCTGTATTTGTTAATATTGTATAGATCTTAGCTAGTGTACTTTCCAAATCTATTTTGATTCATTTTACAGGTCTAAAAGTATACCTTAAGGCAAGTATTATGTATTAATTGCTTTAAACATGTTCTTCTCATTGAACTTCGATTTCAGAATATTTGTAAGTCTCTTAACACATTCATTCTTGGCTTCCTCATGACATCTTCATGCTCAATGTATCTTTTCTAGAGGAGAACAAGGTATTTGTAGGTAATACTTTTATCCATTTGGTCATTGTGACCTCAGGATTATTATTTGGAATTGCAAATGCTCCAAATATCAGAGATATCTATAATCAAATAAGGATAGTGACTGGATCTGTGAATTCATTGATATATAGAACTCTCACAGAAGATGACTCTTTTTACCAGGGCAAATTAGCACATTCTCTATAACTTACACTCTTAGAAAGTTGCCTAGAACATTGATAAATGAAGTGATCTGCCCCAGACAGAGCAGTCAATGTGTATCAGAAATGAGATTTGAACCCAGGTTTTTCTGGTTCTAAGGCCAGTACTTTATTCACTCTGCCATTTTCTGAAGCACAATGTGTTATGTAGAACATTGACCTAGATATCTATTGACATAGATTCTAGTTTTTGCTTTGCTAATAACTAGTTGTGTGATCTTAGGTCAGTCATTTAACTTCTTTGAGTCAATTCTGAGTCTGTAAAATGAGATCACTGGACTAGATGATCTTTAAGGCCCATTTCAGCTCTGAAATTCTATAAATAATTAAATAATTTCCTGGCTTTGGAATCAGGAAGAACTGGATTCAAGTCTCTCTTCTGAGACATAATGGCTGTGTGATCCTGGGCAAGTACCCTGTCTGTGTTCTAGGTAACTCTAAGATGATGAATAGCAGAAAAGGTACCGACCTGAATTAGTGGATGACTCCTTATCTGGAAGTCCAATATGTCAATAAAATCATACTTCTGTTTGCTATCTTTATCCCTATGCAGTTATAGCCTGCATGTATCATTGGGATCCATGCAAATTCAGAAGAAAGAGAGGAAGGTTGACAGGATTTTGAGTGGATACTCTGGGGAAAATTTATAGTGGGGCATGGACAAAAGCTGGGTAGATATACATAGGTTGCAATCTGTACCACTGGAAGGAAAACTCCAAATGAATTCACATATCCAGTGCAGTATGGGCATTATCAATTAATTAATTAATTAATTAATCTATTTATTTATTTATTATTAATTTTTTTTAGTGAGGCAATTGGGGTTAAGTGACTTGCCCAAGGTCACACAGCTAGTACGTGTCAAGTGTTTGGTCTGAGGCTGGATTTGAACTCAGGTCCTCCCAACTTCAGGGCTGGTGCTCTCTCCACTGCGCCACCTAGCTGTCCTGGTATTATTTAAATTATTCAGGTTTGCCAGAATCCTACAAGGAAGTAGGAATGTCACCCTTTGAAGTTGACCAGTAAGCCAGAGTTGGGTGGCCAAGAAGACAGCCTCATGTATGTACAGCCTATTTTTTTTTTCAAGTTTCTCAAACATCCTCTATCCTGCTGCTGAGTATGTCTCTGGCCCTATTTCAGGATCTGATTCCAAAGTTGAAATTTCCCTACTCTTCCTGACTCTTGTCTCTGGTGGTTTTGACCTTGGCTTGGCAACCTGACCTTCACATTCTGTGTTTCTGACCTAATAGCCTGGCTCTGCTCTCCTGTTTCTGATCTCCAGTCTTGGTCAGCGGTCAACTCCTCTGACTCTCTTAAACTTGGTTTGATTTCTAGCTCCTTCCTATAATCTAATCTCACTGAATTCCTGCTTTTGTCCTTTTGCTTCAAGTTGGACTTGGTGCTTTTTGCTTTTAATTCCTAATTAACCTCACCATAGTGCCTCAGTAGGCAGGCCCTGCATCCTTCCTACTGGGGACTGGGATAGTCCTGGCCTAAGTGTACCAAGTGGTCTGGTTCACTAGTTCTCGTTGCATCTGGTGATGATTTTAAAGCATCTGCTGCCTTTCTCCCAGCACCTTGAGTCAAGTCAGTAATTGTTACTTCTCTATCAGTACCAACAAAGGATCAGAGTAAGAGAGGGGTAATATGGCTTGTAAATTCCAGAACCAAAAATAATCACTTCTACAATCTCTCTTTATTTTCAGTGAACTGCAAAACAAATAAATCTCTGATGGCTTCTCCTGAGGGTGGCATTGAATTGGGTGGCAATCTCCCTTATGGATATATGTATATTTGAACCATGCTACAGATAGGGTCATGATCGGAAACCATATCCTTGTGCTTCTACATCTTTGGCTCAGACCAAAGGCTGCTTGTTTAACCTTCATCCTAATGGTTGTCGGAAACTGAGTTGCTTCCTCACACATGTTTTCCCCTCAGATTGTTGATGTTGGGCTGTATCCTATATGATAACAAAATACCAGACTTCTTGGTCATTGGTTTGCATGCAGCTGTGGCTGGTCGAATTTCACAGAAAATACCATCTGCCATCTGTTTTTTGTCCCTGTCCCCAGTGAATGAGGGGTTTTTCATTTCTAGAAGGACAAGAATTTTATCCCTTAAACTTCTACTGTCCCTTGTAGTCTACACCAGTTGTCAGCAGGCAGGTGTCTAATAAAGGGCTATGTACTCCGTGGGTGTTAGATAATTTTGGCTGACTATGTAGCTAATGGATAGTCTTTGTGTAAAACTTAGAAAAGAGGGAAAATGAGATTTGGGAAAACTCTTAGGAGTTGGTCCAGAGTTTGGTTTACCTAAACTGGGGCTGAATCTGGGATTTTGAGCGTACGGAAGGTGGGTCGATTTGGCATGCTTCATGAGGGCTTTCTCTGGTTACAAGGTGAAAGGGTCCAAGTGAACAAGAGAATTCCATGAAACTAAATGGCACTTTGAAAGCCTGCTTGGAGTATAGGGAGCAGGACCAGCTAGGGCAAGGATATGCTGGACACTTGAATTAAGTGTTGTGATCTGTGCTCTCCTCAATGGTCACTGTTTCCTCAGATCCAGTCCCTAAAGACTAAATAATGGAGGATCCAGCAGCAGCTGGGCCTAGGTAGTGGTGGCAGTCCTTGACATTGCTCCACCAGTATGTGGACAAGTAGGACATATGTCTAAGCTCTAGGATTAAAAGTGGCCTTTGAAATGAGAGTTTTGTCTTGTCATAAATGCGAAGGGGAGGGGAGTGAACAGTTTCGGACTAAACAAAGAAATATGAAGCAAACAGGACTCAACATGAGCCAACAATCAAGATTAGAAGCAATCAAAAATTGAAAAAATCGAAGGAAATACAAGGTATCTACTATCAAAAACAAGTGATTTGGAAAATAGGTCAAAGAGAAATAGTATAGGATACTTAACAAATGTGTATACTATTGTATTGCATTCTGTCTTTGTGTCAGGGCTAGGCTCTGCCTCGTTCTGTACTGTTGGATGAACTGGGTCAGGCCCTGTTTGGTCCTGACCTGGATTTCCTGGACTCCTGTCACTGGCTTCCATCATTCCTGGTATGTCTACATTTAAAGTACTGGCAGATAGTGGATCCCCTCCGGTAGTTCTGGGTCAGAGTGCTGCAGTCATTGGGGACCTCAGTAGCATCTCTGGTCCTAGTGCTATGATTTTCTGACTCCCCTAGAGTTTTTTTTTTTTTTGCCATCTTCTTCCAGATTCCTTCCTCCTGCCATTGGAGCTACAGGTACCACTGGAACTTCTCTATCCAGAATGCCAGTAGACTTTCTGCTTGTGTTTCTGGGTTGACGCTGATTTCCCTAGGTGAGTGAGGTGCGACCTTTCCTAATACCTGCAGCCTTCTGGATATCTTTTTGTGCAGTCCTTATCTGAATGAAGGTGCTTCTCTTTTTCTCTTTAGTTCTGTCCATTATTATATTTGGTGCCTTTTTAGAGTTTTTTCCTAGAGAATATTTGAGAGAGCTTTGTACTATTTTATTTGGAAATCCCTTTTATGTTAGTTTAATACATAATTGTGATGATTGATGAAAATTCCATCAGCCAGAAAGACAAAGTCTTGGCATGGTCCTGAAAATCTTTCCAAAGAACCTATCTTATCTATATTTGTAGCTTTGTATATAAAGCATATAAAGAAAACCAGCTGATTAAATCATTGGCCTGGTGTTTTTGACTTTCTAACTGGGCCACTCCTATATGGGTTGCTGTATCTATGTTGGACGGTAATTGGCTAATGAGACAGCTTAAAAGAAAAACAGCAGTCCCCAGGAGATTGTACAAAACCCTGCAACCTCCTAGAACATTCTCTGGATTCTTGTTTATTGGTAAACTGATTTAATGTTGGAAAAATACATAGGGAATGCTCTTAAAGTACCCCAGAAAAGATGGTGCCATCTTTTAGCTATTGTCCATAGCCAGGAGCACCATGGCAATATTTACTCCATGGTAAATAACAATCATAATAACAATAACAAGCCTTCTGGGCAGACATGTCTTGGTGAGGTAACTTTGAATGGCTCTCTTATTCAGTTCAAATGCTGTCTTGTATGATGTGCAAAGGAGAGTAAAATAAAGCCCTAAAATGTGGTCAGAGACTGAAACGGAATAAACACCAAAAAATATTGAACCAAAATGTAATGCATGAACTAGACTTACATCTGGTGTACATACATATACGTGGCTTCTCTGTGCTAGAAACCATTATGAACCATTTGGGGTGATCAAAAAATTGCTGCCCAGGTGCAGTAGTTTATATTTTGAAAATGAAATAAATCTAGTGGATACTGTGGACTAAGAAGTTGCAAAACCTTATTAGAAAAATAAATCTGTTTTGAGTTAGAGGAGTGAAAAAACCCTAACAAATTATGGGAGTAGAAGTGTTGCAAAACTCAATACATTCATGTTTATTCAATAATCACACACATGTTCCATTAAGAAATACAGAAAAGAATGTGCAATAAATATTGACTCTCACAGCAAAATGTAGAAATATGTGTGCAATGAATATTGAATCTACTTCAAGATGGTCTGAAGAAAAAAAAAAGAACTTTGGGACATTTAGCCAGGTTCAAAAATGGAGAAATCTGGCTCATTAACAGTCTGTAGAGCTCCTCATGCAGTGCTGTCTTTTTAAGCAATGACCCATTTATTCTTTACATATAGCATACTCATTTTGTGTGACATAAGGGGCATTGGTCTTTTAGTTCTTCTGGTATGTAATCCCCTCCAAGTTTAGGGACTCAAGATGTGGAAATGGAACTGTTCTAATATAGGTGGTAAATATTTGTAGAGTTGTTAGCTTTTCCTGAATTATAATTCAATTTGATTTAATTCTGTTTCTTTTTAGTTTAGTTCAACTTAATTCAACAACTATTCCTCAAGCTTGGCCCTGTCCTAGGAATGAGGCATACAAAGATAAAAAACCCCAACACAATTTCTATCTTCAATGAGCTTATATGATGTAGCTGTGGATGGAATGCTGAGTTTAGAATCAGGAGGACTTGAGTTCTAATCTGACATCAGACACTTACTAATTTTGTGACTCTCAGTCAGTCACTTAAACTTTTGTTTGCCTCAGTTTCCTCACATATAAAATGAGGATAATGATAGAACCTACCCTCTAGGGTAGTTATGAGGATGAAATGAGATAGCATTTGTAAACAGAGCTCAGCACAATGCCTGGTACGTAGCAGGCCCTATGTAAGTGCTCATTCCCTTCCCTTTCCCTTATATTAGCTTAATATATTATCATGTAATAGGGATGCTATGACATATGTGGAAATAAATATAATTCTAGGTAGCAGAAATAAATATAATCTAAGTTAGGATGTGACAGGTAGAAAAAGTTTTCTAATAAGTTTGAAGCATATCAGTCAAGGCAGAGTAAGAGTTGTGGGGAAAGATTGGATGCAGAGTCTGGAGACTTGTTATAAGTAAGTGCTGGCTTTGTCACCTATTAGCTGTGTGACCTTGGGCTATTTACTTTGCTGCTCTGAGTCTCAGTTTCCTTATCTGTAAAATGAAGGGTTTGGACCAGACAATGTTCTAAAACCCATTCCAGCTCTAATAGTCTGAGTCTGGATGTGGAATCTAATGGAGAGGCAGCATGGTCTGGAGGAAAGAGTGCTGGGCTATAGGTAAGAAGACTCACGAAGCAGGGGAGAGGATGAAGTTCCTCTTCTGATGCTTACTAGCTGTGTGACCACGAGCAAGTCATATTATCTTTCTGAGCCTCAGTTTCCTTATGTGTAAAATAAGGGTTAAACTAGATGACCCTTCCACCTCTAAATCTGTGAGTCTCAAATGGGTTTGTAGGAGGAATGTGGTACACAGATCCTTGTATATTCAACTTCTTACTCCCTAGCTCCTTGAACAAGGTGAAATCAGATTAAAGGGAACCTTGAGAAAGAAAATAAATCATCAAAGGACACCCTGAAGGGAATGAATAGTACAGGCCCCTCAATGACTTGGTGATGGCAAAGGGAGTATGAGAGTTCATTGTGTATATATGGGCATCAGTATTGCTTTTTGAGCAGTTGAAGTGGAGGGGAGGAGAGGGAAGGAATAAGTATTTATATAGCGCTTATACCGTGCCAGGCACATTGGAAGATAGATGCTATTATTATCCTCATTTTATAGGTGACAAAATTTAGGCAGACAGAGGTTAAGTGACTTGCTCAGGGTCACATAGCTATTAAGTGTCAGAGATTGGATTTGAATTCAGGTCTTTCCTGACTTGAGGTCTGGTGCTCTTCTATCCACATTGTTCCCTAACTGAAGAGCGGCTCCTCCAAGAAGGGCTGCCTTCCTGAGTCGATGACCAGATGTTATATGAAATTCCACCACTTTTGGCTTCCCTAGTATCTGTCACAGTCCTCTACATAGGGAAAGATGCTCAATCAACATTGGTTGAATGAAATCTGCTCTCCCAGTCCTGGGGACCTCACTCTGATTTGCTTTGTATTAGGAATGGCTCTGCTGAAGCTGGAGCTTCAGCCTGGGCTAAGGCACTCCTTTTTGATGTCCCTGGTGAGACCCACGAGTCACAACCACCACCTCCTGAAACTCACTCAACCTCTTGTGCATTCCCCTGCTGTGCTAAGTTTCAGCTTGCACTCCCACTGCTTTGTCAAGAGCTCCCCATCTTCCCATCAGCTCTGTGGGGCAGAAAGCAATAACAGAAATGGGCCCCAGGTTTAGTAGCTACATATGTAAAATGGGGACTTGCTCATTTGCCCTCAACACTGTAAGATCATATAATGATGACAAGAAAATTGCTTTGAGATCCACAGGCAAGAAAACAATCCTATTAGTGGTGTTTAAGTGGTGTTGCTATTTACCCATGCAGAAGCCATTGAAAACCTTTGATCCTGAACTGAACAAACTAATCAGGTATTGAATCTGGGGAGGTTTTGGTGCCAAGACCACAACACGTCAGTGGGACAGGTAGAGTGGTGGAGCATCCTGCTGACTGACGTAACACAATCTCAATGTAATGGCACCTTTGGTGCAATGGAATGGGCACAAAACAGGGACAGGAGACCCAAGTTTGAGTCTTGTTAGGGTCTTTGTGAACATAGATAAGCCCCAGCCTTCTTAGTCTCCTCATTTGTAAAATAAGGTCTTTTTCAGCTTGGAAATCCTATTCATTGTCTCAGTCTCTCCCTCTCCTAACCTTCTTCCGTACAACTACCAAAGTGATATTTCTTTAGCACAGGTATGACCATTTCCTTCTCTGAGTCAAGACCCTCCAACGACTCACTCTTGCTTCTAGGATCAAATAGAAACTCCTCTGTTTGGCATTTAAAGTCCTTCGCAGTCTGGATCAAATTTACTTCTGTAGAAAGGTTAAGCATTCTTCCCCTTCATGTGCTCTATGGGTACAGCAAAACTGGCCTCTGTTGACTAGACAAATTGACCCTCTTGCTGTTCCTCATGTATGATGCTATGTCTCCCACTCCCATGTCTTCAGGCAGGTTGTCTGCCATGCCAAGAATGTCTTCCCTCCTTATTCCACCTCTAGAATCCCTAGCTTCCTTCAAAGCTCAGGAGCTTCAAAACCTCTTCGAAGATGCTTTTTCTGATTCTACCAGCTACTTGTGTCTCCTGGCCAAATTCTATTGCATTTACCTTGTATATATTCTGCACATACTTGCATATGTATTTTTTGTTTTCCTGATAGAATGTAAGTGCCTTGGGTTTGTTTTTGTTTTTTTCTTCATATCTCCAGCTCCTCGTATAGTCCCTGGCACAAAGTAACAGCTTAATAAATACCTGTTTATTAGTTGATTGATCCTAATAGCATCTCAGATGTGGAGGGGATCTGAGAAGTAATCTAGTCCAGCACATTCCTGAATGTGAATTCACTTTACACTGTCTTCCACAAGCTCTCTGGTGATGTAGGTCCTACTGATGTAAGCCTTCTTTCTTTCTCACCCACCCCCTACTTCTCTGTGGATAGTTTCTTTCTCCCCACTTTTCTCTGTCACAACAAAGGCTCCAGGGGCTGACTTGTCTAATCCCTTCCGGCTGCTGCCATTTATTGCTTTTGACCAGACTCTCTCTTCATTGAACCTGGCCCCCACTGGGAGCTGGGAACGCAATTTCACAGTTTCTTCTCTACCATCCTGTTTCTGAAACAAGTCTACAGCCCTGTGGAGCTTTTCTAAGGAATTTTTAGTCCAACTGAGTATAAACAAGGGTAAAAATAACAAACGTGGGGAAATGTAAAAAGTGACAAGAAATCTTAAAGGTCTCACAGTTGGAGTTATCCCTGGAGTGCACTGGAATGTAAATAGGGTTCATTCTGAACCTTCCCTGTTCTCCTCTTGGCTTCTTCACTAATTCTTCCTCTTCATTCCTGTTTTAAGAGAGGACTTCACTGGGCTGCATCAACCCTCTCTAGCCATAATTTATTACTGAGGTTGGTTCTCATGGGTGTCCCTATAATGATCCTACCTAGTCTCATGATGTGGACCCTGTAGAGTCCTTTCCCCTCCCCTCCTCTCCCCTCCTCTCCCCTCCCCTCCCCTCCCCTCCCCT
>NW_020954569.1:75919755-75934550 GCF_900497805.2 Vombatus ursinus | reverse complement strand
CAGAGAGAGAAAGAGAGAGAGAGAGAGAGAGAGAGAGAGAGAGAGAGAGAGAGAGAGAGCGAGCACTGGAGCTAGATAACCTGAGTTGAAATCCCACCACTCATTTTCTTCATGACCTTGGGCAGGTTACTTCACCTCCCTAGGTCCCCAAGTTTCTTCATCTGAAAAATGAGGAGGCTGGACTAACTGGCCTCTGAGATCTCTTCCAACTCTCTATCTATGATGTTGCATCTCAGAGGAAACTCCAGACTGTATCACAATATGGCTTTACTTATGAAAGTTATTTTAGTACATTCCCTGATAGCTCAAGCGGAGCAGAATTAAGAAAGTAAATCCACTGGGGGTGGGGAGTCTTATGATATACACCAAGGCCAATTGATAAGGATTTTTTTTTTGCTTTTTGGTGAGGCAATAGGGGTTAAGCGACTTGCCTAGGGTCACACAGGTAGTAAGTATCAAGCGTCTGAGGTCAGATGTGAACTCAGGTTCTCCTGACTCCAAGACTGGAACTTTATCCACTGTGCCACCTAGCTGTCCCCCAGATTTCTGATACAGCTACAGATTCCATTGCCTGAATCAGCAAGGCAGCCGAGCTTCCCAGCTTAAATGGTCAGATTATGTGGCTATATGGTAAATATTTAGCAAAATTTAAGAAAAGAAACTCCTGGAATTTGGTTCTCTTTTCATTTCCCTCCCCTACCTCCAGATCTAGCTGTACCTTTCTGCAGGGTTACCTCTAAATTAGGGGCTAGTGGGGTCCATTTCCATTAGTGTGATGTCACTGGTGAACTGCCTCTACAGCTTCCCTGTTGCCTGACTTGAGCTGTAGTAGAGGTTTCATTAGAATTGGTGCTATTTGTATGTGTTGGACTGCTGGAGTTTATCTTATGTTCATGTTTATTCTCCCTTCTCTCCCCCCAAATCTAAGATTCTTGAGGTTCATGGACTGTTTCATTTATGTCTTTGTATCCCCAGTGCCAGACACTGCTTAAAAATGTTTGTTGGATTGAACTGAATCCCACCTCCATGCAGATTACTGAGATGCCACCTCCCTTCCTATAATGTTGTGTACCCTCCTTAACCAATAAACGCCTGTAAAGGCATTAGCACTTAGCTTCCTGGAAGAGCAGTTAATGTACTTTTCTAGTTATGAAATCCATCTATTTATTCATTTATTAATATGTGTGGAGCACGTACTATGTGCATAGAAAACACTGTGTAGCAATGGGAGGATACAAGGAAGTTTAGCTCCCAAAGAACTTGTATCCTGT
Source organism: Vombatus ursinus (assembly GCF_900497805.2). Taxonomy (NCBI): domain Eukaryota; kingdom Metazoa; phylum Chordata; class Mammalia; order Diprotodontia; family Vombatidae; genus Vombatus; species Vombatus ursinus. The sequence continues at coordinate 75,933,279 of NW_020954569.1, read as the reverse complement.
TTGAGGAGCTAAGCCGTACACAGAAGTTACATAGTGACTATTAAGTGTTGCTGGGTGGTACATCATTAAACACCAGAGACAGTGCACAACATAAATACAATGTGCTTAGAAGAAGATAAGCACACTTAGGCAGGGATATCTTCATGGAAGGGATGAAATTTTAGCTGGGGAGTATTTGGGCATTTAGAGAAACAGAAGCTAGGGAATTCCAAGTGGAGAGATTGGCCTGTACAAAGGCATGCATCTAGTTAAGGGGGGACTGAAATGAAAACCCCTATGAAAAAAAGTGCTGAATGTCTGTTTTTAATGAAGGGAGAGGTGTTTCCAGCCACCGTGAAACTCTGAGGTATTAATGAGATTTTACAGAGCCCCATATTTGCACCTGCAAGAGGAAAGTCTCTCTCCACCCCCTCCTCATCTCCTCTGTGGGAAAGAAACACTTGCTACAATGCTGCATTTGAGGTTAGGGAAGGATGGAAGCAGGCGCACGGGTAGCTGCAGGTAATGAGAAGAGAAGCTTGTGAACAGGAATCTGCCCTTTCCTACTTCTGCCCCTCTGCAAGAAACCTCAGTCTTCATTTTCCCGCCTTTGGGTTTAAGATGCATAATTTGATTCATAAATGTTGCCTTATGATCTTTTGTATGGTTTCCCAGCTGGACAATATGCACTTCCCCTAGTGTAGGAATTTAATCTTATACTTTGTATCACCAAAGACATCTATCACTTAAGCCAGTTTGCTATGAGGCTTGTTTTGAAAACAAACAAACAAACAAACAAAAAAAACCACACATGAATTTATTCCAATGCCATTGATTTATGAGGGAACAATTTGAATTTTGAGTTTACTAATGCAAGATTTCATCAGGGAGAAACAGAAACCGGTACCTAGCTGAACCGAGCACAATACACACACACACACACACAGAAGCAAATACCTCAAACATGTACCAGCATCCTCAATTCCCTGCATATGTTATTCTGCAAGCTTGGATGGATAATACCAATTTACAATTAATCACAAGTTGCAACCTTTTCCATGTTTATTTCCATAAGCACACTTAAGATCTTTTTCGAGGTAAAGTGCCATATTTATTGTATGTTGTCCGTTGGAGTAGGAGGTGTGGGCGGAGAAAGGTTGGTGCAAAACCACAAAGTCCACTCTTCCACCTTCTTTCTTGGTCCTGGCCACAGCTTCTCAGAGTTGCTGCCTATTGAGGCTTCCCTCTAGCATAATGTAGCTTCACCAGGCTGGTTCCCCCTTAGGTCTAGCAGCAGGTCTAGGCCGCTGCCACTGGCACTATTTATTGTGATATTTATGTATTTCTTAATGATTTAACAAGTATAAAATGGTGCTGCTGTTTTTTAAATTAGGTTTCTGCCTTTCCTTTTTATGTGTCAACAATGAAGTTTTTGAGAGTTGTACCCTTACCCTCTTTTTCTCCACTAGCCTTGTGGCTTTTGTTGCATAATTTTGCATAGAAAGGTGATATTTAGGAACATATATATTGAATTATAGCAGAATTGACTATACCTGATAACAATGGGTCATTTGGTCATCTCATACTGCAGTGCTCATAAGTATCCCCCCTCAAAAAAAAAGCCTCCATGAAAATAATTTGCCAGCATCTGTTCAAAAAGATGAAGAGGTAGAGAATTTCCATGAAGAATATGATAAGCCCTTCCTAATTAAATCAATGTGTACTTTGGTATTGTGAGACTTCAATGCAAAGCTGTGTATAAGTAAGGATGGTGGGAAAATGTTTGGAAAATATGGTCCAGGAATAAGGAATGAGAGAGACCCAACCTTTGCAGACTAAACAGAGGTTTTACATTTATATGCTGTGAATCCCCCTCCCTTTTTGAAAAGGAAAGATGGTGATAGAATATTGCAAATACCACATGACGTCAGCAAATACAAAATTGATTCTATTTTAATAGAAAATGTCTAGTTACTGATGTGTAGAGTCTGTTAGAGCAGAAGTCAAAAACAAAGAGAATAAAAATGAGGAAAAAAAAATTTGTTGTGCAATTAAAGCAACTCTAACCTAACCTATTTTGATGAGTCGTGGTTGCTAAAAGATGGGAAATGGATGGAGGAAAGGACATCAACAATGATTATGAGATTTTCATTTGGAAGTTTGGCTAGTGCGAATCAAATGACACAATCAGACCAAATGACCCTAAAAAGACCTTGGCCAGCAATATAGTCTTGCTTGTGATGGTACAGCAAAGGGTAATGCTGGTTTGGAATAGAAATTGATTTTTAAAATTTTATAGAAAAAGATGGTAGAAGATAATGATCAGTATTGCCTTGCAAAATATGAAAAGCAATGGAAGGAAAAAAGGTCAAAGAGAGCTTGGTGACATACTGTACTAAGCAAAGTCATCTTGATGATTTATAAGGATGCAACAGGAAGAAGGACAAGAAAGTTATGAAAGATGGAAAAAATAATCCTAGAAAGATTTTTTATACTGAGCTCTTTTGACTGTCATGGACAATGTAGGTACTACATAGTTATCATAAAATCTAATGTTTACTAGCTGTCTGAAGCTGGGTAAGTCTCTTAATCTCACAAAATCTCAAGTTTCCTCATCTGTAATATGGGAATAACAGCAATACCTACCTGTAAGGAGGGATAATATATGTAAAATATTATATAAATGCTGGCTATACTAGTCCTATTTATGCTTATAGATGAAGTGGAAATGGCATTGAGGAAAATGTAGAAGGAAAAATCAACTTGACTAGACCAAGTCCAGTCCATATCTGAACATGAATCCTTATAACAACACATTCAACAAGCACTTATTCAGCCTTTGGATGATGACCATTAGTGAGGGAAAATCCATTACCACAGGAGAAAATCCGGTACTTTTTTGGATAGGAAGTTTTTCCTCATAGCTAGCCTAAATATGCTTATATGTAGCCCTTACCTGTTGCTCCTGGTTTTGCCTTCCAGAGCCAAGTGAAATTATAACAGTATTTGAAATAATTAAAGAAAACTGTCATGTCTCAATTCTGCAGGATAAACATTCCCAGTTCTTTCAGCTGATTTGTGTATGGCCCTTTACCATCTTGGTCATCCTTTTATCAATATCTTTCCTCTTTCACAGGAGACTACTTGTCAAACTACCATTGAGCAATTAATGCTTCTTTTTTTCAGATCCAGTAATCATTCCTTTAATAGTATGTTATAGGATTTTTCTGGGAATTGAAGCCAACCTTACTGGCCTATAGTTTGCAGACTCCTTTTATTGAAAAAAAAAAAGGATAACATTTGCCCTTCTCCAGGCCTATAGCACCTCTCTTCTTCTCCATGACCTTTCAAAGATCATTGCCAGTAACTCATCAGTCTCATCTGCCGGTTCTTTCAGTACCTCATGATGTAGTTTATTTGATCCAGGTGACTTGAACTCATCAAGTCCTTTCTAACTTATCTTGCATATCAACTCTCTATTCGCCTATTAGCCTGTTACATTCTGTCAGTGAGATTATGTATATTCTGATCAAATGATAGACCATATGTAATGTACTGTGCAGGCAAGGGGTGTGCTGGTAAATGTTTAATAACCTGCACTCCAAAAAAAGTACTAATGGCACACTTTTAAGTTTAATTTGCATTATTAACATTTTCTCCATCACTTTCTTTAGTCTAGACAAACAACAAAACAATAAACTCAAACCCTGACTTGTAGAGTTTGCCAATTTCTGAGGTGTAAATGTTCACACTGAAAATTTAACAACTGACTCTCATTTGTTTGAGCTAGTTCCAGAGCACCCCTGTGTGCAAGCCTTAAAACACTCCATGTGAGTGCTATCTGTCATTATCATCACCATCACCATCACCATCATCTAGAGTGAGCATCTACAGTAGTGCCAGGATGTAAATACACATAGATTAAAAAGGAAAGAGACCTGTTCTATCTTCTCTTTGTCATCTAGAAAACCATTCCTCATCTTTCTAATACTTCCACTTGGAGTCATCTTAGGGGCATTTCAATATTACATAAAGATTAGGAGGTTCATATTGATCTTTCTACTCAGATGGACCAACCACATTCCAATGGAAATTTTTAGTTTGCATTTAGGTCATGGAAACAAAATTTCTTTTTAAATACAGCTAATTATAGATTGCTGGCTATGGAAGAATGAACATAAGATATTATGTTTAATATTTCCTTTTATGAAAGGGAAATTCTTTTAATTGTATCTTTAATAACAAAAAGAACATGATCATTACTATCCAAGACATATTGCTTTTTATGGGATTTTATGTACCAGTATCTTCTCTATTATGCTCACAACGTTAATTATTGGGGACTAATTAAACAAAATTGCAGTATAATAGCTAATGAAATCTAGATTCTTAACAAAACCCTAAGTATATTTGTACATCATTTAGAGTTCACCTTTAATAAAGTGAAAGATATTTGCCTCCATCCTCCCCCCACCCGCAGCATGTCCCAGAAAATCTTGTCTTTAGGATATTTGTTGACTATTCCTGGGTTTTTATTAATTTTGATAATCTGTGCCAAGACAAATGATGTGTTCTCATTTAACCAGAATCTAACTTAGAACGTGAGTATCAGGAGCAGAAGTTGCAAGAAAAAGGAACTTGGAGAGCTGAATTCCTTAAATGGTTGTTTGATGAGTGACATTTTAAAAAGGAAGAAATGGGGATTTCCCATAAAACTTGTTTAGATATAAATTCTCCCTCTCAGTTAGAAATATGTGGTATGAATGATAGTTTTACAAATGAACTAATTTCATACTTCTCTTTTCCTGCGTCTTAAGCTATGACCCCTCTTTTACCTTCCCTTCCCTTCCTTTTTCCCCTTTTTCTTTTCTTTTCCCTTTCCTTTCTTTTCCTTTCCTTTCCTCTCCTCTCCTTTCCTTTCTTGAAAGCCCTCTATATTTTTTTCTCCAAAATCTCAGACATCAAGTAGTTGGTCCTTTTGCAGCATCAGAGTGGTACAAAGGAAAGAATGATATTTTGGGAGTCAGCAGGTTTGGGTTCAAATGACCTTGAGCAAGTCTTTTTTCTTCATTTGCAAAATTGGGGGATTGGATCAGAGGGTCTCAAGAGTTTCTTCTATTTTTGAATCTGATGATTACTTTCTCTATTTGAATTGAACCAGCAATGCTTCCTTTATCAGGGAGTTTAACAGTCTTGGATGACTTAAACTTTAGTGACAAGTCTTTGTCTTTTTGTTGATGCCTTTTCCTTCTCCTATTCTGATAATCATGAGCATTCCCCAGGGTTCATTCTTTAGCTTTCTAATAATAATAACAATAGTAAAATAATAACAATTAATATGGCACCTATTATGTGCCAGGCACCGTACTAAGTCCTTATGAGGTAGGCGATATTATTATCCCCACTTTACATTGACGAAACTGAAGCAAACAGAAGTTAAGTGACTTGGCAAAGGTCAAAAAGCTCCTAAGTGTCTGAGGCTGTATTTGAACCTAGGTCTTCCTTACTCCATACCCAGTGCTCTATCCATTGTGCCATCAAGTTTCTCATCAACTTATCTGTTGCTGTTTTTTAACTTGGTGAAATTATTCTGTCTGACACATTTGATGCTCTCAGTGCTTCATGGTGTAATGGATTAGACTTGAAGTTAGCAGACTTTGATTAGAATTCCAGATAGCTGTGTGATTATACATGAGTTATTTAAACTCATCAACTTGTAAAATGGAGATAATAACACTTGTACTGCCCAGGTTAAAAGTTTGTTGTGATAAAAGCAGTTTGTAAACTTTAAAATGAACTACGCTCAATATTGCTAATTCTTACTTCTTTAAATGCTCATATTAGTAGCATGGTATGATGGATTTCTATCTGAACTTCGGGAGAGATGAGAGGAGTTAGAAGACCTAGTTTCCAATTCTTGTTTTGCCACTTACTAGCTGTATAACCTTAAGCAAGTCACTTACCTTCTCTGCCATAGGTGTGCTCTGGGGATTGGTTTCCTCATCTGTCATATGCTGAGAATAATCTCTAAGGCAAGTTCCTCTTCTAAATTTATAATTCTATGAGCCCCAGTTTCCTCAGGGGATAACCTTTGCATTGCTTACTTCTCAGGGCTGTTTTAAGAGATGTGCTTTGTTAACTGTTTAGCATTACCTACATGATATCATTATTACAGGATATCCACTTGCCTGTCCCCACCTCATTTTTAATTCAACATGTCTCAAAAAGAACATAACATTCTGCACAACCCCAACCTCTTTCTCTTTCTCTTAACTTTCCTATTTTTGGAAATGGCACCATCATTCCCCCAGACACTCTCAATAAAAGCCTGGGAATCTTTGAATTTTTTTTTCTCTTTCACTTGCATTCATTTAGTCACTAAGTCTTGTAAATCTTTTATTTACAATATCCTTTTCATTTTTTTTTAATCTAGCCTCCTTCTCACTGCCCCAATTCACTCATTTATCACATTACCTTCGCAATGCTACTGGCTTCAAATTGTTCTCCTTGATTTAAGTCTCTTTTCCCCTTCAATGCATTCTACTCTCAGCCACATTATGTGGACTTCATCAGCCACTCCTCAGATCAAAAACCTCTGATGGATTTTTCTTGCTTAGGAAAAAATCCAAATCCATCAGTTTTGTTTTCAGCACTCTCAGTAATCTGGTCCAATTCGATCTCTTTTGCCTTATATCCTACCAGTGCCCCAAACACACCCTTTATTCAAACAAGATTGGTCTCCTTGCTTGCCCTCACATGTGCCATATTGATTTATAGCTCCAAGTTTTTGTCTATGCTATCCTCCCTACCGAGAATAAGCTTTCCCCCTTATTCCAGGCTTCATTCTACACTGCTTTCATCATATCATTCCTTATTACAAAGCCATAAATGACTCCTCTATTGCCTGCTGTGTAAAATCTAAACTCCTCAACTTGGATTTTATAGTTCTCCCACAATCTGGCCCCATATAAGTGATCGAAGCATAAGACTGTCTTGTCTCTTTATCTGGCCCTGAGGATGTGCCATGCTCATTGTGGATTCATGTCTTCTTTTCCCTCCACAATTCACATACACACACACAGAGGAATGGTTTTCCATGAATACTCTATCTAATAAAAGTCATTCAAGATTCATATCAAGCCCTTCCTTTGGTATGAATCAGTCCATTTATAAATTCTATTATCAATATGAATCTCTTTCCCTCCCTGAAATTCTATAGGATTTATAATTTAGACTACAAGGAAACATGATATAGTAGGAAAAGCATTAGATTTGGAGTCAGAGGACCTGGGTTCAAATCCTATCTATGCCACTTATTAGCAAATCAATTCTGCTCTCTTAGCCCCATTGCTGTCATCTATCAAGTGAGGAGATTGACCTAGATGATTTCCAAGTCCTTCCCAGCCCTAAATTACATAGATTTTCTTTCATGATTTTCATATGATTTATAAACTTGTGCGATCTTGAAAAATAATGGTAGTGATGATGAGGTAACAGAAATGTGTAACTCTACAGTGCCACCTCCTATGAGCTAGACATTAGAATGTTGCTCTGTGAAGAATAAAAAGGAGAAACTGTCAGTCACCCAATGTGCAAGGGAAAGAATGGTATGCAGAGTCGTCCTGGGATCTCATGACAAAGAGAGTGGCCCATGGAAGGTGGCAGATGTCCTGGGGGTAGTGGATGCAATTCCTTAGGGAATGAGGCAATGGGCAAATCACAAATCAAGGATGATGAGTAACAGAAGTACTGTCATGTCTTAGATCAATGGTAACACAAATAGCTGCCTAGAGATAGAAAACTCAATGGAATGAGCCAATGATCCAGTTATACGGATTGAAATAGAGATGATAAATACAATATCATCAATTCCAGTATTTAATGGCTCTATACTCTCTTCCTATGGAGGCATAACGGATCTGAGCGGAATGTAATTTGCAACTTTATTGTAAGAAGTTTCCATTCTGAACATATTATCCTCACATTAGATTTTATCAACTACAAGATATAGAATGATAAGGATTGTGATGGCAGTGCTGATGCCAGTGATAGTGGTTATGGTTGGGAAGTGATGGTGATGCTGGAAGGAACAGCCGTCTTGCGGATGAAATGTAGCTGAAGCCCATTGGGGCTTAGAAACAATACTGTTCTAACTTAAAGAAGAAAGTAGAAATAAAAAGGACCAGTCACCTTTCTGTGGCTGAAGTGCAGTGGCTGGGGGTGGAATAATGAAGGGTTAGAGTAGTTTCTTGGCTAACTTTTGCCTTAAGTTGCAAAAAGCAATTGAAATATACTGCCACTAGAACCACTCTCCTTACTTTGCATTACCCCAATTAAAATTTCTACCACTTACCTGGGGCTATTATTATAATACTTCCTGGTTCTACTTACTAACCACCCTTAATCTTCAGTTATCCCCCCCCTCTCTCTTTTTGGTGGGGTTGGGGTAGGACTGTCTATGTGAATTGGAGATACAATGACTTAAATCAAGAACTACCCCTTTATCTGTTGTATTCATGACAGGGACTCATTGCAAAGTATAGTGTTTTCTGTTGTCCCTTTCCATTTCTCTCAGTAAAACTTCTTTCGATACCTGTGTACTAATCACCTTAATTAATGACTTATAGAAGTCCAGAATAAACTTTAAAAATAATAAAAAAAGAAAAACTAATTAAGACCTTAAGTAAAAAAAAAAAAAGAATGCTTTGATCTTCCACTAACAGGGAAAGAGTCAAAGGACTTCAATTCAAAAGACTTTAATTAGCAGTTATTTTTGTTATTTAGTCATTTTTTAGCTGTGTTTGATTTTCATGACCCCTTTTGGGGTTTTCTTGGCAATGATACTGGAGTGGTTTACCATTTCCTTCTCCAGCTTATTTGACAGATGAGGAAACTGGGGCAAACTGAGTTAAGTGACTTACTCAGCGTCACACAGCTAGTAAATGTTAGAGGCCAGATTTGACCCAAGGTAGAACAGTCTTCCTGACTCCAGGCTTGGCATTCTATTCACAGTGCCACTTAGCTGCCCATTAGCACTTAAGTGCCGACTATGTGCCAGGCAATGTACTATGTGATAGGGATACAAAAACAAAAATGACAATTGTCCTTTACCTCAAGGAGGGACTTCAGAGGATGTGAAGGGATGCATAAGACCCAAATGACATTGAGCCAAATGATGATGTCAGAAACCTCTATATTCCTCATTTCCTACCCCAATGAAGAGTTCCAAGTTATGAAGTTTGGCATGTATTTGTGGCTAAGCCTTGGGCACTACCTGCAAAGTAGTCCTATCCTCACTTTCCAGCTGTTTCAGTGGCATCAGGAAATATTGCTGCATCATAGGAACAGCTGGAATCTGGGTTCAGTGTTTAATGGCATCCATGGTTGAGTTACTAGTGATGTTGTTAATCTGGGGCCAAGTAGAGTAGATGCTGTAGCAACTCTGAGCAAGATTTGTGAAGCTGTAACTAAGAGAGAGTAAACATAAGAGAAAAATAGCTAACAAATGATGTTTTTACCTGGTGGCTTAAAAAAAGTTGTTTTCTCAGGCTGTGTGCAGATACAAAAGCTGATGATGACAAGTGAATATAGTTGAAAAGGAAAGAAAAAAAACAAATGAAAACTGCTGAATTTAGTAATTCAACTACATTGGAGGATGTGTGTCATAGTGGTGTTATTTATAGGATAAGGGCTGGATATGTGATCTCATTGGATAAAGAACTCCTGGGTGATCAAACTCTTTCTACCAACAACCCCCTCTACAGATGTAGATGGGTTAAACCAGGCTGAGGGTAACCAAGAGGCCTCAAACTTGTCTGTGAGTTAGAGGGATGTCTATACCAAGCATGTGAGTACTTCCCCTGACAGAATGGGTGGATGAGGACAATTTGTTCCAACAGCTATGGAGGCAGCTGAAGTAGGTACTGTGCTATGTTTAGAACTTGGTCAGAGATCGAAGATGCCAAGGTCAAGGTCATCTACTGCATGTTGGGCCATTGCCAGTCATCTTGACTTTTGTCCTGCCATTGGACTTTGACGACTTTGGAAGAGAGAGTGAGACTGATGACTTTGTGCAACTCTGCTTCACTTCAATCCAATTCACACACAAGTCACAGCATCACCCCATGATATCATTGGGTCTAGAATTCTGAGAGGTTAGGTGACTTCTCCAAGGTTACATAGCTAGTATGTATTAGAAGCATGACTTGAAACCAGGTCTTTCTGACTTCAAATCCAGTGCTCCATCCTCTATACCATGTTGCTTCTATGCCTCTGTGTTGACAAATGTCCAGTTCTGTTGAATTTTTCCTTTTATATTTAGTGGGTAGAACTATGAAAGCTCTGGTTCATTAGATCTGTAACCATAGATCTCTGCCTTTCTAGCACAGATACAACCCCTGTCCAAATGAGAAATATCTTACCCCCTGTGGACAGGAAATATCTCATCCACTCACTCTTCTCTGACCATTAAGATTAACCTCCAGAGTCCTTGGCTGGGACAAAGCCACTGCTGTCCCTAGTGGCTGAGGGAGTGGAAGTGAATTAAGAGTCCCAGGATCATTTGTAACCACAAGGGAACTGGTAGTAAGTCAGAATGTAATTACTCAGACTGGAAAATCGCCAAGACACTGGGGATGACACCTGTGTGTTTGCAAATGTGAGAGAGGACGCACAGGTCAGAGCTGCGCACAAACAATCAGATAAGATGTTGAAGAGTTTCACTTGGTGCAGATGGGACATTTTCTTTGCTCTGTGATTAATAAAATATTCCTAGGAGTCCCCTCAGGTCCTTTTTACAACCATTTCAAGTCTAAAACCTGGGCAGTTCTCTTGATACCCTCCTTGAATACACTGAGACTAATCATAAGTTCAGAAAGGGTCTTTAGCATTAAGGCTAAGACAACTGAACATAATGTTGGAAGACCGAGTGGGACATAATATACCCAGAGTCTCAAAGATGGAAGAGATGTCACAGATCATCCAGCCCCAAACCTTTATTCAAGAATGAGGAAACTTAGGTTTCTTGTAGTTTAAGTGACTGCCTCAAGGTCACACAATCAGTGTGGTTTAGAACAGTGGTATCTATCTCAAATAGAAATGGAGGCCTCTATTCTCTGGGGGAAGATATTGACTTTATTTTAAAATGTAATGTTATTACATTTTATTATATTTTCATTTATTTTGTTAAATATCTTCCAATGACATTTTAATCTGCTTCTGGCCACACTCATGTTTGACCCCTCTCATAGCCTGGACTGTAAGTCTAGATGTCCAACTCCTAGGCTTTGTTCTTTCCCCCAAATTATGCTGACTCCCAGTTACTTTTCCATATCAGTGGAATACCAAGACTGGAAGTAGAAAATTACTCGAACATATATTATGGGGGCATCTAGGTGGCACAGTGGATAGAGCACTGGCCCTTCAGTCAGGAGGACCTGAGTTCAAATCCGACCTCAGACCAAACACTTGACACTTACGAGTTGTGTGACCCTGGGCAAGTCACTTAACCCCATTGCCTAGCCAAAAAAACCCCCCCAAAACATATATTATGGCTAAAGATCATAGTTAGCTTTTCAGTGAAAAAAACTACTAGGAAGTAGAAAGTATTAAGAATCACACTCTTTTTAGATGATCTATAAGCTTTAATTTGGCTGTTTATACTCTAAATGTGAGAGCCTTGTCCAATGATTAATAACTGGATGTACTGATGGAGGTGTTGACATATCAAGCCCGATTTTCTCATTAGAAATGACACCAGAAGAAAGAAAGAAGTTACAGTTAAGTGGAAGTAAAGCTCACAAGTACTCCTTAGAGAGAAAAAGAAAAAAATTGGTACAATTGATTTTTAATCACATACCCAAAGGCGGTAATAAACACTTGGAGGTCACGATAAGTATTTGAAAAAAGACGACCACAAAAATAATTACAGTTTATGTGCCAACATTGGTTACAGAGGATGAAGAGGTAGAGAAAGTCTATTAATATTTCAGTAATAGAGACTACATCAACAATTACTCAACTGTACATCTATTTCATGTGTGTGTATATGTATACATACATACATGTATATGTGTACGTATATATTCCTTATAAAATCTATGCACAGATTTAGGGCATTCTGAATAAGGATATTGGTAAGGAACAAGCAGGCTTGCCCAAGCAATATTCCAAAATAGACTGCTTCTTTATAATTTTGCCTTTGACTGAAAGATATAGTATGAAATTCCATTCTCCTTATTGCTTTTTTTTTAGTGACTGCTTATTGCTTTTTAATTATAAAAAAGTAATTTAACTCAGTAAAGCAAAATTCTGCTTTAGCAGATCTGTTCCAACAAGGTATCTCCTCACCATACATCAAAATCATTTAATACTTCTTGAAAAATGGAACAATAGAAATAATCCTCTGATCAAAAGTAAATAAAGTAATAAAACTGGAGGAGATTCAGAGCTCCAGAGGAGCTCCAGAGGATCTCCAGAGGAGATCCAGAGGTCTCATATGAAGAGGCATTCCCTGTTGATAATGGGTTCTTCTATACTGCTGTTTGTAGATGCTTGGAATAGAATCTCCTAACTCACTAATGGGTTTCAGACTTATTGGATACTCTGAACCTGGTTTAGCCCATCTACCTAGAGGATTTTACTGGGGTGTGGTTGCTGCACATGCTATAGCTTCTTGGAGCTGCGGTTGAAAATTGACTGAAAGGTGGACACCAAAGGTGGATGAATAGCCTTAAAAATGGTTAGGCAGCCCTCACACCAGAGGAGCTAGTCCTCCCATAATACCCTATGGTAGAGAAAATTCAGAGAGTCAGGAATACAGCCTGGAGAGGAATAAATTAAGCTAACATGGTTGTCCTTATCTCTACAAATAAAAATAGAGCCCTGATTCATGATTCTGCTTATTGCTCTTACTGTAGTCCTAACCATCAGTGAATAGTATGAGCCTATTCAGAGAGGGAGAGTACAGAGATAGGGATAGTGAAGTAAGAGTTTGTTACTTTTTGACTAAGGCTGAGAATTGTGACCTCTTCTCAGTACCGAAATGCAGCAATTGAGGATTGACCTTGCTGCTACTACCATAGCATTCCCTTTTTAAAATAAATAATTCAGTACTTATTGAAGGCACATACTATGTTTTATTCACCATTTTATCATCTGTAGCACCTAGCACTTTTTGTATACCTTGCATATAGAAAGTATTCAACAAATGTTTATTAAACAAAGGGGTGAATGAATTCTATGGCGTCTTAGATTCTACTGCAAAGAGGAAATGTGATTTTTTTTTCTTAAAGGCAGATTATACATTATCTAGATCTAGCTATCTAACATCTATCAATCTACCTACCTATGTATCATCTATCTACTTATCTACCTATCACATATCAATCTAGCTACCTATTTATCATCTATCAATCTATCATCTATCTATAATCTATCAATCTACCTACTACCTATCATCTGTCTATCTATCTATCTATCTATCTATCATCTATCTATCTATCTATCTATCTATCTATCTATCTATCTATCTATCTATCTATCTAT
>NW_020954569.1:75917934-75919745 GCF_900497805.2 Vombatus ursinus | reverse complement strand
TATCTATCTATCTATCTATCTATCTATCTATCTATCTATCTATCTATGCAACTTAGGCAGTAGAACAGAAACTATAGGATGTATTTCACTTTCTGACCTTCCCTCTACCTTCTCCTGATTTTACAGATCATACATTTATTTATTCATTCATTGACCAATGAATATTGGTGAATGAATAAGTGGCTACTGTGTACCAGGCACTGTTTTAGGTTATAGGGATACAAAGATAAGAATGGAATAATCCTTACCTTTATATTGTATTGGTGAACATTACACAGAGGTAATACATTATATTACACAGATACATAACATTACACAGATAGTAAGTGCATAATAAATGTTTCATCACTCATCCTTCATTCACAAAAAGTGAATATAAAATAATTTTGGGGTGGAGAAAAAGCACCAGCAACTGAGGGGTCTGAGAGAAAGTGGCAACTCTCCATCCTGCAGATAGACAACTTCTGCTTGCATAATGGTAGTACAATATTCAGCTGAATTCCAAACAATTTTCTTTGAGATTTTCCTTGTTCCCTAGTAGATTTGCAATTATTATCTACTGAGAAAGTGGTTACCTCCTGTCTTTACTTTCGTCAATCCCTATCTAGTGCCTGGGGCACCTGGGTTACGTCAGATGCTTCTCATATATGACTTGAAGGTTGTCACCTTCTCTCTGCCTGTTCTGACTAGGTGGGATAATTCAATTTAAATTAACTATTAATTTATTAATTTCCTATTATGTATAGAAGACTGGAATAAGATCTGGGGAAGAGATAGAAGGGGCCTTAGAAATCATCTAGCCCAACCCCATCATTTAACAGATGAGGAAATTAAAGCCTAGGGTTGTGAAATGACTCAGAGAATAAAGACTGCAAAAAGGCTATTGGATTTAGCAATTAGGAGATTATTGCTGATCTTTGAGAAAGCAATTTTATTAATAAAGTGACGGCTGTAGGAACCAGTTTGTAAGAGATGGAGGAGAGATAAAATGGTGAGTCATTAAGTATAGATTTTTTTCCCCAAGAAGTTTGACTCTGAAGGGGAGGAAGAGAGATGGGACTGTAGCAGAACTGGGGAGAAGGTTCGTGGAAAGGCACTTTTTAGGATTAGGGAACCTTAAACCCATTTATAAACAGGAAAGAATTGTTACAGAGACATTGATTAATGATGTATGAGAGTTAAAAGGAATGATTGTTGGACCAGAGTCCTGGAGGAGGCATGAGGGTTGGGATCACAGGATTAAGAGGCAGTGTAATATGGTGGAAAGAATACAAGACTTGGAGTCAGGATACCTGGGTTTGAATAAAGGCTCTAATAATTACTAGCCATGCTACCATGGACAAGATCCTTTACTTCTTGGGGTCACATGCATACATACATTCACACATACATACATTCACACATACATACATTCACACACACATATACTACATTAAGACTTTTGGGATACTGTGTGTGTGTGTGTGTGTGTGTGTGTGTGTGTATGTGTGCGTCTGCACTCATGTATACTCATACAGTGCTCTTGCAAATACAGCCAGATCCCGATTAGTACTAACTATAAATTCCCTGATGTGATTATACATATTTAAATTCAAACTATTCAAAGTTATAATCACATAAAATATGGTAATTGGTTCTAGCCCAATAGAAATATGTAGTGTAAATTCAAATAATGTGACCACTTAAGATTTATTATTCACACTAATTGTAACCTAGCTATATATATATACTTTTGTCTGTATCTCAATCATCTACCATCTATTCTCTCTCTCTCTCTCTCTCTCTCTCTCTCTCTCTCTCTCTCTCTCTCT
>NW_020954569.1:75904233-75917924 GCF_900497805.2 Vombatus ursinus | reverse complement strand
TCTCTCTCTCTCTCTCTCTCTCTCTCTCTCTCTCTCTCTCTCTCTCTTTCTCTCTCTCTTTGTGATTTCATCAGTATAGGGAACTCCTAGTGTAAAAACTCTATATACCAGATATAGATTGGCAAACTTGTTGGTAACCTATAGACTTAAAGCATTGCCTAGGATACTGAGATATTAAGTGACTTGCCTGTTGTCATACCAGTATACTAGTATGAGGAAGAGGAAGGGATTGAACTCAGGGCTTTGTTTTCAATTTCATCCCTCAATCCATTGTGCTGTGTGGATTATAACACATGGCAGTGCTTGTATTTCTGCCCCAAGTGAGTAATTACTATCTGTGTCTTAAGTTTAGGTGGATCCCACTCCTGGAGGTAAAGGTGATGGAACTCGAAGGTCTTTCCATATTCCAGTTTGTTAGGGATGGTGAAACCTTTTTTTTTTTTTTTGTGAGGCAGTTGGGGTTGTGACTTGCTCAGGGTCACACAGCTAGTAAGTGTTATGTGTCTGAGGACAGATTTGAACTCAGGTCCTCCTGACTCCAGGGCTGGCTCTCTATCCACTGCACCACCTAGCTGCCCCGATGATGAAACATTCTTAAACCAAAATGAGGCTTTGATGGGGGAAAATGGATCAGAAATGGAGCAGGGGATTTGATTTTTTTCAGGATATTGAAGAGTGGAGAAGTGTTACAGAAGAAAAGGAAGGAAAAGGACAATTATGTAGCAAAAGCTCCAAAATGGATTTGAGGCTCTTAATAATAATAGCATGTATAAGCGATTTAATATTGGTGAAGTATTTTATGATTATTATCTCATTTTATCTTCATCATTGTGGGTGGTAGGTGCTATTGTTACTCTCATCTTAAAGATGAGGAAACTGAGGCACAGAGAAGGTAAGTGATGACTATGGTCACACATAAGTGTCTATGATTGGATTTGAACTCAGGTCTTCCTCCCTCCAATACCAACACTATGTCATCTAGTTGTTCTTCCTGAAGAGAAGGGAAATGGATGTCATAAGGAGGAAGAAGCTACTTGTCCCTCCAGAGAAGTATACAGTAAAGTCACAGAAACTATCAGGTGAGTATTCATTCAGTAGATGTCACAGGAAGAATGAAAGAGTACTAGGAATCAGTGACTGATTCCCTGCTGCAGGATACTGAGGCAACTGAGAAGGTGGTATTTCAGAATGAGGTTTGGACTTCTACTCCATGGCTTAAAATATGGAGATGATAGTTTATTGACCAGAAATGGAGTGTACCTAACAAAATAGTCAGAATATTAAAAAGGCTTTACACCTCAGAGTTTGAGGTAAAGAAAAGACTATCTACGTGCAGAACCCCCAAGTTAGATACTAGAGAATCAGTCAGTCAGTCAGTTAATAAACATTTATTAAGTACCTAACTATGTGTCAGGCATTGTGCTAAGTACTGGGGATATAAAGAAAAGCAAAAGACAGCTTTTGCTCTCAAGAATAGCCACAACAAATTAGGACAGATAGTAGTTGATATACCCAGTTTACCAGAGACAAAATCCAAAAAAAAGAGCTAGTAATAAAACCCTTTGACCTCAAGTGTCAACACAGAAATACCCACAGTTTGGACAGCAAGCAAGGTTCTAAGAGAAAGAGGCAAATTTGACTTCACAGGAATCTGATAAAACTCATAGCTTGATTAAGACAGATTGTTTATATCTTATTCAGAAGCAACAGGATAGGTAAAAAGGGATTGGGTGAGGTAGCATTGTATTTTAAAGAGGTAAACTTAAGTAATGAAATCCAGGAACCAGAGTGGTGGAAGGATGGTGGAAAGTATTTGGGTGACGGTCATTGGAGAGATAGAAGTGATTTTTATCTTTGAAGCATATTATAGACTACTTAGACAGAAAGAAATATATGAGGAATTTGGGAAACAGTTGGCAGACCTGGCACAGAGGCATGATATACTACTGTGGCAGTCATGGAAAATTTCAATTATCCAGACATCTGCTGGAACTCCTTTGCCAAAAAGAGGGCATTTTAGTAATGAGAGGAGCCTTTAGTAATAATTTAATTATTTAAAAAATAAAGGAACAAAGTAGAGTAAATTCTATCCTGGATATGACTTTTAGTAATAGGAACTAGGTACTATAGTGGAAATGGTGGGAAGCTTGGGAGGAAGTTACCGCTCCTTCCTTGAATTTGTGACAAATGAGAGCAAATTTGGGAATAGTATGGCATACACACTCGGTATAGGGGAAACAGATTTCAAAGGGTTTAGAGGAAAGATAGGTAGCATCCTATGGTCTAGAATTCTATAGAAGACATCAGCCCTGAAGGGATGGGAAATGTTCAAGAAAGAAATGAAAACACAAAGGGAAACAATCCCAATGAAAAGGGACAATGACCTATTTCTGAAGAGATTTCTGAGGAGCACAGGAAACTAACTAAGATTTAAATAAGAAATGTTCAGAAAACCAGGTAACAGAGGATGACTATATGTGTATTTAAATCATGGACTATAGAAGAGATAGGATTGTTGTTTGGAGTAGATGGAATGATGATAATTGACAGCAGAGAGAAGACAGAGCTGTTTAACTCTTCTTCAGCTTCTCTTTTCCTGTCCAAGGAGAATAATCTTTGCCCAGGAAATGATGAAACAAAAATAATTAATGTGGAGTTGATACAAATGATAATTATAAACATAATAAAAGAGGACCTAGGTGCCCATGATGCTTTCAGGTTACCTGACCCAGATGAACTTCATCCTTAGGTACTGAAATAACTGGCAAATTTGTGACTTGTGAATTACTGTTAGTGATAACTGAAAGTCATCATAAAATAGGACTAGTGTCACAAGATTTAAGAAGACCAAATATTTTCAAAAAAAGGAAGAAAACAGAGCCTATAAACTGTGATCTGGAATTAATTCTGGGGTAAATTCTATAAAAATAGTGAGCATCTAAAAATGGAAGTGGTGATTTCAAAGAGCTAACATAGCTTCGTCAAGAATAAGTCATGCCAGATTTACCTCATTTCCTTTATTAATGAGACTTAAATAGCAGATAAGGGGAATTCTGTGGTTATAGTTTCACTAATATTTGGAAAGCTTTTGATAAAATATCTCACACCATTCTCCTGAAGGGCATGGAGAGTTGTGGATTAGACAATACAAATAGATGGATTCAAAACTGGTCAGATGACCAGATACAGAGAAGAAGTGTTAATGGTTCAATGTCAACATGGCAGGAAAGAGTTCTTCAGTGGACCACCCCCCCAAAAAAAATCCATGCTTTGTCTTATATTGTTGAACATTTTTTGTTGTGATTGGGATAAGGGTATAGATCATGCTCACCAAATCTGTGGAAGACACAGAGGAATAGCTAACACGTTGGATGACAGAATCAAGCTCCAAAAGTATCTTGAAAAGTTAGAGCATTGGACTAAATCTAAAAAGGGGAAATTAGTGTGCTGACCTCTTGACATTCCTTGCGATGTTACATTTTTATGTGAACAACAAAATTTTACTACAAAGGCTGATCTGAGATAATCGATATCTAAATTGTGGAAGATTTCTTTTTAAAATTTATTGTTTATTTGTTTTTAACACTTAAAAAAAAATTCTCAGTTCCACAGTCTCTCATTCCCAGCCCACCCCCACCCACTGAGAAGGCAAGCAAAATGATATAAATTATACATGTGAAATCATACAAATCATATTTCCATATTAACCATATTGCATAAAAAGCAAAAAAAAAACCCTAAAGAAAACAAAAAAAAACATGTACTTCAATTTCCACTGAGAGTTCATCAATTCTCTCTCTAGAGGTAGATAGCATTTTTTAAATCATGAGTCCATTGGAATTGACTTGACTTATTGTATTGATTAGAGTAGCCAAGTCTTTCATTATTAATCCTCATTACAATATTGATGTTACTAGGCACAATGATCTCCTGATTCATCTTGCTTCATTTTGCATCAGTTTGTAAAGGTCTTGCCATGTTTTTTTTTCCTTTTTCCTGAAACCATCACCCTCATCATTTCTTATAGCAGAATAGTATTCCATCACAATCATATGTCACAACTTTTTCAGCCATCCTCTAACTGATGAGCATCCCCTCAATTTCTAATTCTTTGCCACCATAAAAAGAACTGCTATCAACACTTTTGTATGTGTAGGTCCTTTTCCTTTTTTTGTTTAAATCTTGTTGGGGAACAGACCTAGTAGTTGTATTTCTGAGTCAAAGGGTATGCACAGTTTTATAGCCCTTTGGGTATAGTTCCAAATTGTTCCCTGGAGTGGTTAGATGAGTTCACAACTCCACCAGCAGTTTATTAATGTACCTATTTTTCCTCATCCCCTTTAGTATTTGTCATTTCTGAGAGGTGTGAAGTGTTACCTCAGAGTTGTTTTAATTTACATTTCTCTAATCAATAGTGATTTAGAGCATTTTTTCATGTGATTAGAGATAACTTTGATTTATTCTTCTGAAAACTGCCACTTCATATCCTTTGACAATCAATCAATTGGGTTATATCTTCTATTTTTATAAATTTAACTCAGCTCCACATATGTATGTATGGGTGTGTACGTGTGTGTATGTATGTGTATATATGCACACACACACATATATGTATATATATATACATATATATATATATATATATATATATGAAATGAGGCCTTTATCAGAGAAATTTGCTATAGAATTTTTGATATTACTTCATTGTCTATGGTACCTTTTAGCACAATGTAGTTTCCCTGATTATCTCTTTTAATTAGGTCTATTTTTGCTTATGCTTTGTCTCAGATCATGGTTGCTATCCCTGCCTTTTTTACTTCAGCTGAAACATAATAGATTCTGCTCCAGCCTTTTATTTTGACTCTGTGTGTGTCTTTCTATTTTAAGTATATCTTTTGTGAACAGAATATCATTGGATTCTGGTCTCTAATCCATTATGCTATCTGTTTCCATTTTATGGGTGAGCTCACTCCATTCATATTTATAGTTATAATTACTAATTGTGTATTTTTTTCCACCCTATTTTCTTATGTTTATTCTTCTCTCTCTCTCTCTCTCTTTTTATCCTGTCCTTCCTCAGAAACCTGTTTTGCTTCTGACCACTGCTTCCTTTAATCTGTCTTCCCTTTGATCATCCCCTTCCCCCCACTCATATTCCTCATCTCCTTCCCCTCCAATTTTCCTATTGAGTAAGATAGGTTTCTATACCCAACTGAGTGTGTGTGTATGCATATATATATGTAAATATATACACAAATATACATACATACATACATACATATATGTATATATTTAATTATTCCCTCTTTGAACCAATTTCAATGAAAATGAAGTTCAAGCATTGTCCACTCCCCATTTACTCCTCCACTATAAAAGCTCTTCCTTGCAACCTCTTTTAGATGAGAAAAATTTCCCCATTCTACCTCTCCCTTTCCTCTTCTCCTAGTCAATCTATCTTTCTCACTGCTTCATTTATTTTAGGTCATTCCAACATAATCGACTCATATTCATGCCTTCTGTGTATGAGGACTCCTTCTGACTACTCTAATATTGATAAA
Organism: Vombatus ursinus; assembly: GCF_900497805.2. Lineage (NCBI taxonomy): Eukaryota > Metazoa > Chordata > Mammalia > Diprotodontia > Vombatidae > Vombatus > Vombatus ursinus. The sequence goes on along the minus strand of NW_020954569.1, from coordinate 75,912,366 downwards.
ATTCTTAGGAGTTACATATAACATCTTCCCATATAAAAATGTAAACAGTTTAGTTTTATTAAATCTCTTATTATTACTTTTTCATGTTCACTTTTTTATGTTTCTCTTGAGTCTTGTGTTTGAATGTCAAATGTTCTATTCATCTCTGGTCTTTTCATCAGGAATGCTTGATAGTCCTCTAGTTCATATGTCCATGTATATCTATTTTTCCCCTGAAAGATTATACTCAGTTTTTCTGGGTAGGTTACTCTTGGTTGTAATTCTAGCTCTTTTGCTTTCTGGAATATCATATTCCAAGCTCTCTGCTCCTTCAACATGGAAGCTTGTGTGCTCTATGATATTCGAATTGTTTCTTTCTGGCTTATTGCAATATTTTCTCCTTGATCTAGGAGTTCTGGAATTTAGCTATAATATTTCTGGGAGTTTTCATTTTGGGATCTCTCTAAGGAAGTGATTGGTAGATTCTTTCCATTTCTATTTTACCCTTTAGATCTAAGATATCAGGACCGTTTTCCTTGATAATTTCTTGAAATATGATGTCGAGGCCCTTTTTTTCTGATATTTTCTGAACTGTGACCAGTTCCTTTGTTCTCCTATACCCACAAGCACTAGGGATCCTCTCTGCTGTGGAACTGTGAACAGGGCCCCTGCTCCCTTGTGTCTGACCACAACTACTCCTCTCTGCCCTGGAATTGTGACCCAGAATTGCACATGAGCAATAGAGCTGTGAAACAGCATCAGGTCCCACATCTAGTGCCAGCAAGGGGTCCCCTGTAATCTCTTCCTGATCAATTGTCTGACCCTCTTACTGTCTCTGGACTGAGAGCTTTCATAGCTCCCACTGCTGCTGCTGCTGTCATGGTCAAGGTCACCTCCAAAAGTCACCACTGCTGTTGCTGCTGTATGTGTTCTAGGATGCTCCCCACCCTGGTGTTACAGACTTCTCCTATCAACCTCCTAAGTTTTCTTAGGTTGGAAAAATGTCTCACTCTGACCTTTTGTTGGCTCTTCTGCTCCAAAATTTGATTTGAGGAGTTATTTTAAAGTTGTTTGGAAGGGAATGTGGGGAGAGTTCAGCTGGATTACTGGCTGTGCTGGGACATTTTGGCCCTGTCTCCCAATTGTGAAGGATTTTAAAAGAACTGTAATAATGCTCTCCTTAGGGATACAAAAATACAATGTTTCAGTCAACCAAGCATTGAGTTATCAATGGAGCACTGCTTCATGAAGAATTGCTTATCACTGGTACTGTGCTTTTATGAAAAAGAATACTTCTAACTGCCTTGAAAACAGTTTATTCTTTGATACTTCAATACCTCAAGGATCTATGACTTCATTGGTATGGGAACTCTCCTAATGCAGATTGCAGCTCCTTGCACCTCAGTATAAAATCTTTGTGATTTGTTCTGACGGTCAGACTTATCCTGTGGCCAACAGGTGGTGGAGAGGTTTTCTGACCGTACGTAGTTTAATGACATACATTAGAGGTGGTATTGCATAATAGGTGGGGAGCTGGCCTTAGAGTCAAGACGACCTAGGTTCAACTTGTGCCTCTACACACTCTGGCTTTGTGACTTTGAGTAAATCACTTAACCTCTCAGTGCTCTAGGCAACCTGCTAAGGAACTGCAAGTTACAGAGAAGGTGCTGACCTGTTTTGGTGGAGAGAATTACTTTATCTGGGAGTTCTATACACCATTGAAATTGTAAGTCCAGTTTTGATGCCTATGATCAAAATCTTTCCGGCCATAGCTTCTATATCCTTTGGAAACCTAGAGTCAACTCCATGCCCCAATAAGGCATCAGAAGCAGATTTTTATGGAGGAGAACTTTCATTCTTTTAAACTCTGTAGGTTCACTATAACCAATACAAGCTTGCTCATTTTGTTAATTTTCATAAAAATCTCATTTTCATACATACATAAAATCATAAGTTTTGAATTAGTTGAATCTGAATTAATGAAGTTTTATTGTGTATTACATGTGTATATGTAGCTACACTTAGATGGGTCTATGGTCTGAGCAGTGTGGTCAGTCCTTTCACTGGTCAGGCCAAAAGTCTTTCAGGCCTTTTCATATTATACAAACAATTCCAGAGTTTTTTTATGTAATAAGTGAGGCATGGAAAAGTGAGAGTCTGGATTGGTCCAGACACTGAAATGACATAAAACTCTACTAATATTTGAATTATGGAGGAGAAAAAAGGATTGAGAAAGATGGGAACATGGGGATAATGAGACTGGGGTTCCTTGGCATGTGCCAGGCTAGTTGTTAATCTAGACTGAGAAGTTCTAGGCTGGTTATGCATTGTGTGTATCTGCATATGTGACGCTTACTAGTTTAAAGGATAACCTTGAATGAAGGGTCAGTGACATCAGTGAAAGTGCCTGGAAGTCAGTACTCTGGGAGTGAATAAATTTTCATCTCCCAGCAGTGGGAGGAGGAGGCCTGAATCAAAGGACCCAAATTTGGTCCCTGTATTTCCTTGTTTGGGCCAGGTTTGTAGACTGGTTAGAGCTATCTAAGTCAAGGACAAGCTGCAGGCTAGCAGTCCTTGTGATAATTGTACAATATCTTTGACTTATTTCTTTTGCTTCCATGAATATGAGTAAAGAATCAAAAACAGGTAAACCATAGTTACATGATACGATTGGGATCCTAGGAATCTCAGTAGCAAGAAAAGAAGGAAGAGTATCTCAAGAGATAGGGGCTGTTCAGGGCAGCTAGGTGGTGCAGGGGATAGAGCACCGGCCCTGAAGTCAGAAGGACCTGAGTTCAAATCCAGCCTCAGACCAAATACTTGACACTTTCTAGCTGTGTGACCCTGGGCAAGTCACTTAACCCCAATTGACTAAAAAAAGAAAAGAGATAGGGGCTGATCCAGGAGACAGATCCATTTATCCCCAGACTCATGAGGCAAGCCCTGTCACCCACAGAAGGGGGCACAGCTAGGTAACAGAGGTAGCCAGATCTCTGAGAACCATGGAGTGTATCTGTTGAGTGGTCTGTGCTGGGTGAAGTGTGCAAGCTTCATAGTGAGCATGGGATTGCCAGCATCTGTTCCTTATTGTTGAATGGTATCAGGAAGCTGGGCAGCAGTGCCCCTTGGTCAGCTCAAACTTATTTCTTCCAGATAATATTCCCTAAATGCTATGGAGGGTTTTATTTGGTGCTCTTAATATCTTACAGGTATCAATTGGGCTCATGTTCTGTAATTTCTCATGCTTATTAAATATGACTGGCCCACTACTTTTTTCTGCTATGTATGTGTAACAATAAGAGTCCTCTGCTTGGCTCAGTGGCTGGACCACTGCACCATCTCCTTCAATGAGAAGAATCTTTCTCAGGTCTGGGCCCACTCATGGCCTAGATTCAGTAGGTGGGAGAGATTAGTCTCTTTTCATTGTGCTCTTTGTCTCTTTATACCCCAACCTGGGAGTCACCTGAGAAAATTACTTAAAGTTTAGGTTTTAGCTTATGTCTAGGGCAGGTTTGGGGAACCTGTGGTTTCGAGGCTGCATGTGGCCCTCTAGCTCCTCAAGCTTGGCCCTTTGACTGAATCCAAACTTCACAGAACAAATCTCCTTAACAAAAAAAAAAAGGATTTATTCTGTAAAACTTGGATTCAGTCAAAAGGCCACACCAAGGACCTAGAAGGCCACATGTGGCCTCAAGGCAGCAGGTTCCCCACCCCTACTAGGGTCTTCTCAAAGGGGAGAATAGAAAGATACTCAATGTATAAGGTAAATCAGGTATGGGATGATTATTTTGTCTTTACAAACAAAAATGCTTATTACGCACAGGGCTGTATCCTGGAACCAGCTCTATGTTGTCTCTCAAGGGCAGATTGTGAAATTTTAAGTATGAGAATTTGTACCTCATTAATTAGCAAACATAAATCAGGGTTTGATTTACTGTTTTATTGATTTGTCAAGATTAAAGAAAGGGATGGAGAAAATGTGAACAATGCAGATTAAAATGAAAAGTATGTCATAGATAATGTGCATATTATACATATATATAATGTGTCATTTCCCCACCCCCTGAGAGTCAGTTGTTAAACATTTGCCAGCACCCCACAGCACCATACCCATGAGTTTCATTGGCAGAAAACCTTAAGCAGGCAACAATAGTCACATAACTACCATTCTAATCTCTCAGGAGCTTGCTACTTAAAGGAAAGACATGATGCAGCTTGCAGAACTGCTGAAGAAGAATTTTATATTTTACCTCCACTCTGTTCTGTTCAAAAATCTCTTCTAGGTCCTTGTCTTGTAGCAAACTAAGCCAGAGCTTGGACCCATCTTCCTTTTGTTGTATTCTTTTCCAGGAAGCGTTGTAAGGGATGTAGAGGACACCTTCTGTTACATATCCAGCACTGACTGAGGAACCCAGGAACTTTAAGGTTTTAAGCCTCCAAGTCTTGAAACATCCATTTTCCAGGTCTCTGTGTGGTTACTCAAAGCAGAAAAGACTGGCAGAGGCATTTAGGTCTAGGCTCAGCTCACCTAGCAGAGCTTTTGCTCCCAATGACACGTGAACATCTGTCTTACTGAGAGGTGAGCAAAGGCCAGCTGTCCGTAATGGGAAATCCCAGAGTTACATAATGCCACTTAGAGAGTCAATGGAAGAGACTGACCTGGAAGCTATCTGACATAGCACCCTGATCCCCCTTTCCTCCCTCCTCCTGACTTCTATCCTACAGGTGATTGACTAAGGGAGAACCCAGGTTTTCTGTATCATACCAAAGCATCAAGTCTGTCAGCACTGAGCCACATGTCCTTGGAAGTTGCATGAGGGTACACTTTATAAGACAGCTTCTGCAGGCCCATTTGTACCCATGTTCCATAGGGTTCAACCCTGCTCCTCATGTCTTTTTAATGTCTTTTATGACACTTATAGTAGCCGTGTGTTCTGATATAAAAAATAATGGTCAGTTGTATTTGTCAGGGAGACTAGAAAAAGTCATTCTCTTTGGAGTGACTGGTATGTGGTTGGACATTGAAATAGAGCATGAGGTTTTCTAAGTTCTTTGAATCCTATAGTTCCGTGCCAGGTCATACAGCTTCAGCCTACCACTCTAGGCAAGTTCCACTGGTATCATGGTGGGCTGGCATTCAAGATGATATAACAGAGGTAAAGCTTGGTTATAGGACCCCCATTCATAACCCTTCCTTATCTCCCAAGGAGATGTACAAACTGCCTGGGCAGAGTAGTGGCAAATATTGGCAACCTCTCTGCATGTGTTGTTTTGGTGAAAAGAAAGCAGTTCACAATGCTTCCCTCCTCTACCTTCCCCCTTCCCTTCCCACCCCAGAAGTTTATATGAAGAAGAGATGTTTATAATCAGAAGCAAGAGAAAACTTATGTGATCAGATTTCTAGGTTTGTAATTTCCTGTAGAATTTCTCAGAAATCTCTACAGTTATTACAGTCTGCGTTAGTAAACAGTCAGTGTCATGTAAAGCCTCAAGATTTCCCTTACCTTTTCCCTCCCTCTCCAACACACACACACACACACACACACACACACACACACACAGACTCTTTCATGATCTGGCTTGATTGACTGAGTAGCCCAGGCTTTTTAGATGTGCCTGCCCTCATCTCTGTCTCAAACCTTAAGGGACATGCAACGGGGTGAGATTTTAATGTGATCATGGCATTACCATGTGGTCTATCAACCATCATTGGCAGCATTTGAGAGAGCCTTGAAGGGGTTTTAATTGGCAAAAGCTTTAGTAAATTTGCAAATTAGAGATCTGCCGGCTGATGTTATGACAATGTCTAAACACTATCAGTGTCATTTTAAAATGATCTTTTGTCAATACAACACTCTTTTTAATTAGCCCAGAAAATATGGGTCCTGATAGGAAATGGCACATAGTTTCAGTAGAGTTGTTTCTAGGTTTGTGAGGTGGTTGGCCCATTGTTAGATACTGGTTCATATTTCATTTAGAAAAATAAGAAATAAAGTCATTGACATTATCTATCCTAGGTCCAATTTGGACATGCAGTCTAGAGTCAAGGTCTTCTCTGAAATATGACCCTAAAAAAGACACCAAGGAATTTAGATTGAACCAATATTCCCCAGAACATTACTGAATGGGTTGAATTTCTCATTTGTAGACTTAAGCTGGAGATGTCCTTTAGGATACCTATGAGGATGGTGTACTAGAAAAAGCCCTCAGCGGGGAGTCAAGAGAACTGGGTTCTAGGTACAGCCCTAATTGGCTTGGCAACCTTGAGAAATAATATAGTATTTTGCGTACAAAACATTTTCACATACATTATTTCATTTGACTTGTAACTATGAGGTAAACTAATCATGCACTATTATATTGTATTTCAATCATTATATATTATGTAGGGGGAAAAGAATGGCACCAAGCCTCAGAGTGGTTAAGTGACTTATCCAAAACCACACGTCTAATAAATAAAATCAATGCTAGAAAATAGTCTTTTGATGCTATGGTCCTCTCAAGAACACAAAGGCTCATGATAAGATAAGGTGAATAATGAATGCTAAGGACAACAAAAAGAAATATTTTACATATGCTGTATGCAACAGGGAGATCAAAGAGGAATTGATTGCTTGGAGGAGAATAGAAAAACAATAATGGATCACAGAGGGAAAGCAGAATGAGTGAATTTTCTTTTTTTTCTTTCTTTTCTCTTTCTTTCTTCCTTTCCTTCTTCCTTCCTGCCTCTTCCTTCCTTCCTTCCTTCCTTCCTTCCTTCCTTCCTTCCTTCCTTCCTTCCTTCCTTCCTTCCTCCCTCCCTCCCTCCCTCTCTTTCTTTCTCTTTCTTTCTTTCTTTCTTTCTTTCTTTCTTTCTTTCTTTCTTTCTCCTTCTTTGCTTCCTTCCTTCTTTCTTTCTCCTCCTCCTTTTTCTTTTTTTTCCTTCCCCTTTTTCTTCTCTTTTTTCTTCTTCTTTTCCTTCTCCATCTTCTCCTTCTTGACAGGGATTTGAAACCTAAGATAAGTGAGTAGTTGGCAAGAGAGAATCTAGCTACTCTCAAAAAGTTTAAGTTGTGAGGATATAGACCCAGGAAGTAAAATAAATTGCAGATTGATTACTGACTGGCTTTTAGTGATCTGAGAAAAGTTGTGGAGAACAGGAAAGGTCTTGAAAAATTCAAAATAGAAAAGTGTCCTGATTTTCAAAAGGTAGTGAATTCTTTAAATTATAAGGTCATAAGACTAAAACTGGAAAACACTTGAGATGCCATCTGGTCTGATGCTCTCAGACCTGGTAAGAAAACCAGGTAAAATTGTAATATTACTATAAAGTTGCTTCAATAAGATCTTTGACCTCTCAACATAGGTAGACCTCAACATCCACAAAGGAAAAACCAAATGGAGAAATTGCCTATTATATAGGCCATGATAGAGTTGCATAGGTAGCCCTTTGCGCTAGTACATCAGTATATAGCTTGCATAAGCACTGCAGATGGATAATATACTGAGCCAAGAATTGAGTAGGAGGAAGGGAACAGGTGAAATTATATTTGGAAAACTGTGGAGCTCTTTCAGTGATCCCAAGCTGTTTCCTGACCAAAACAGGTAAATAATGCCCTACTCCCCCCACCTCCCAACACTGTATTTTCAATACTAATATTATCCTAGTGGCGCTATATAGCTATGGGTCATGAAACACAACAGTCCCAGAAGAAATGAAATTCCAGGTGACCCAAAGGAGGCTGCAGCATATAATGCATATATGCTGCAATAATTTAGATGTGGGAAGTAGTATAAAGTAACTTATTCAAGAAATGTATGATCAGAAAAGGAAATGTGCTGGTAAATTAGTGAGAACAAGTTATAGCAGATAGATAAGACAACCTGAGTGCTACAGTGGAACATTAAAAGATAGCAAGGAAGACCTCTGGTTTTTTAGGTAGATATTCTATGGAAGATTTATGGGGAGAATTTGAACAAGAATCCTACAGAATAATAAGGCATAAGTGAGTTGTCATCTGCATCAATGATGTAATCATGATGACCCACTGAATGTTCGACTATTGAAGTATTCCCATAGTTGGGATGATTTCTAGGGACTCATCAAAAATAGCAATGATCATGGAGAGTCAGTGCCTTGTCATACAGAGCAAGTCATACCCCACTGACTCTGTT
>NW_020954569.1:75855989-75904223 GCF_900497805.2 Vombatus ursinus | reverse complement strand
AATACTTTTAAATGCATAAATAAAATATGTAGGATTAGAATTGACCTATGATCTGATTAGTATGGGCACTTAGTGCTAGAAGATAGAAGGTATTTTAGATCTTTTCATTTTACAGATGATGAAAGAGTCCCACAGAGATGACTTGCCCAGTGTCACACATAGTAAAATAGCAGATTCTCTGACACAAAACTTGATGTTCTTTCATTATTATCACATTACTTCCTGTGCCCCAGGGATCTGTACTTGGTCCCATTCAATTCCACTTCATAGTCAATTAATTGGATGAAGAATGACAGAGTGTTGAGTAAGTTTGCAGTTGATAAGAAGCTGAGAGGAATAGCTAATTCATTGGACAATGGAATAGGGATTCCAAAAGATCTTGGCATTCTAGAATAATGGCCAAAGCCAATAAGATGAAATTTAATAAGAATAAATGGAAACTTCTACACTTGGATCCAAAAAGAAAATCAACTTCAGAAGTGCAGGATAGGGAAAGTATGCTTAGAAAGCAGCTCATATTAAAAAATACTGGAAGGGTTAGCTAATTGCTAGGTCAATATAAGTCAGCTGTGTGAGGTGGTAGACAGAAGGGTTAAGACAATCTAAGACAACAATCACAGAAGCAGAAATTCTATAGTATGTCTCTCTCCTGCCCTGGTCAGACAGTACATATAATGTTGGGTTTCGGTCCTAGTGCTACATTTTAGGAAGTATATTGATAAGCTGGAGAACATCCTTAGGAAAGGAACCAAGATGATGAGAGACTCAGAAAAGAATTCCCAGAAGGATCCATTCTGGAAACTGAGCTTATTTGATTCATGTAAGAGAAGATGTGAGGGAGGAGATGGCATAAAAATGATCCCTAGGTATTTAAGGGACTGCTGTGTGGGAAAAATATGGGACTTTTTCTTCTCAACCCTGTATGTTAGAACCAGGAGCAATGAGCGAAGGTTGCAGAGAACCAATTTGGACTTGACATAAGGAAAAGTCTAACAATTAAAACTGTTCCAAAGTAGGAAGGAATGCCCTGTAAGGCAGTGAGCTCCCCTTCGGTGGAGGTTTTTAGGTGTTCTGGATAACTCCCTGTTGGAGATGGAGTAACAAAGAGAGCTATGACCAGATATGATTTGGATCCCTCCCAACTCTGAGATGACATGACTCTACAATGCAGTGGTCTTCTCTGATCCTCAGCTGCTTCATTTGTGAAGTAATTGCCAGTGCAACATAACTTCTAAGTTCCCTTACACTACTGAATCTTGTGATTCTGTGAATCTGGCTGTCCTTAGCCATGGGCTATGCCAAACAAAGGGGCGTGTTTTGTTGCTGCTTACATTGGTATGAAACCAAGAATGCCATCCTCTCAAGGGTGCCAAATGGATCCAATGCTTACTGATAATATGCCTGCATAATATATTCATACACATATGTGTATGTAGTAATACATACATGTGTATTTATGTATGTGTATATGATACACACACATAATATCTATATATGTATATGTGTGGGTATATTAAATACACATATATATGAATGGAGATGTGTAGATATAACACAAATGTTTTATATATACATATATATATGTGTGTGTGTAGATGTAGATGGATATATGAATATCATAGCATATTAGCTCCAATCCCTAGACCATTTGTCCTGGCTCTCCAGACTGGCACTGAGCCGCGCATGACAACCCTTCTCTTGCACTCACTCACTCACTCACAGAAGTAGATGCTGCCAGCCAAAAAGAAAACCACCTTCTTCTGCTCCAGATACGTTGGCAAGCCACTCGGGTGCTCAACACCCTGTGGGTGCTCAATCAGTGTTTACTGACTGGCTGCCTGACTGACAGAAGCAGAGCTGTCCCTCCTTTACTCTTTCATAGGATATCAGTAGAAGGGTCAATTCATTTGAATGTGAAGTAAATATGAGATTCTGAACAAATTCTTGGCTCTGACCAAGTGTGCTAAAAATGCATCAAGGAACATTTTTTTCTGGTATGAATTTCTGCCCCAAAGCATGAAATTCAACTCAAATTCAACTCAGACTGTGGGACAGGATGCCAGACGGCTGTTAAAATGGGCCCCTTGCATTGTCTATTTCCTTTTAAAAATAATCTCTGACCTATCCACCTGGACTTCTGATGGCAGGCTTTCCATTCACTCTCAACTTTTCTCCTGCCTTGCTAACTAGAAGAAAACTGTATTTAAATTGAGGACTATCCCTACCCATGACCTGCTAACACAGTGGAAGGGTTGCAAGAATTATTGAATGTTGGCATTAAAAAGACCTTAGGGGTTATCATGACACAGTAGAAAGATAGTTGCGTTTGGCATCAGAAAGCCAAGTTTCAAATCCTGGCTCTTCCTCTTACTACCTGTGTGATCTTAAGCAAGTTATAGACCTCTTTGGGCCTCAGTTTTCTCAACTATAAAACATACAGGTTTTTAAGATATCTTCCAGTTCTAAATATAGGCCTCAGTGTCTTCATTTATGAAGTGAGTAGGTTCTCCTTATACCCAGATGAGAGTACTAAAACTTAGAATCACACAGTGAGTTAAAAAAGGAGTTGGGATTGGAATCCAGGTTTCCTGGGTTCAGGTCAGAAGTTTGCTTGATTGTGCCATAATAGAATCGAAAAGATGACAGAGTCAGGATTTTGGGGATATTACTTTGTCTGTTTTCTGCAGTTCCAGAGCCTTTACATGCTTGTAAGATTTTAGAGCTTGAGATAATTTTATCCTATCCCCATACTTTACAAACAAGTGGTGATGTGACTTGCATGTTATTCTCTCCCTCCCCCTGCCCCCTCCTCCCCACTGGACTGTGAGCTCCTTGAGTGCAAGGACTGGTTTTTGCTTTTCTTTCTAACCCTACAAGGCATTGGACAATGCCTGGAACATAGTAGGTGCTTAATAAATGCTTGTTGACTCAAGTAGTAAAGAGAAGATAGAAGATTCAAACCTAGTTATGTTATTTCCAAATATCTATTATTCATGCACAGCATCATAGCTACTTCCACCTGAGGCTAACAAATACTGGCTTTGTGATGTAATACTTGCATTTAATAAAGTATTATCATTTATTTGACATTAAGGCATGCTGTCTGCAGAGGGGCTCAATGCCATAGTCTCCTATGCTTTTTTTTTTTTTTTGGCCAACTTTGGCTAACTGATACCATGGAGCAATGCTGGCTTTACATATAGACATAGTAGGTTGTTGCTAGCTGTTATGATTTGAGAGTGTCTGAAAATCTCTGCTCTAAAATATCCTTTCATCACATCCGTGAGAGTGCTAGAATTCCTATCATTAGAAAGAATATTTCTTGACATTGAGACACTGAGTTCAATGAAAATAACCCTGAGAGAAATAAAGGATATGACTCACTATTACCTTAGCAAAGATTAGTACAATAGAGTGTAAGTTCCTTGAGAGCAGGGATTTTTTCATTTTTGTCTTTGTATCCCAAGCACCTAAAACAATGATTGTTGCATATTAGGACTGAGATAGATAGAGCTTTAATGAAATGCTTACTCTGTGCTAAGTGCTGGGGACACAAATACAAGCAAGCACAATAGTCTCTGTGATCAAGCAACTTTTATTCCAATGAGGCAGGGAAGAAGACAATACACAAAAGGGAGTTGGAAAGCCAGGGAGAGAAGGGGAAGGGAAAAAGGAAGAAAAGGAGTCTGGAGAGAATCCAAGCATACGTGAGATGAAGCATGATGAGAATCTTTCTTAAAATGGCAGTCCCAGGGAAGAAATCTCCATCGGTAGAGGAGAGTTTCAAAATGGAGGTTTCTCCAGAGTGGTAATAGAGTAAGCAAGAAGAAGCAGGAGGAGAAGAAGGAGGAGAAAGAAGAGGAGAAAGAAGAGAAAGAGGAAGAAGAGGAGAAGAAAGAGGAGGAAGAAAAGAGGAAGAGGAAGAGGAAGAGGAGAAAGAGGAAGAGGAAAAGAGAAGGAGGAGGAGGAGAAAGAGGAAGAAGAAGAGGAGAAAGGAGGAAGAGGAGAAGAAATAGGAGGAGAAGGAGGAAAAGGAAGAGAGATAGGGAGACACACACACAGAGAGAGAGAGAGAGAGAGAGAGAGAGAGAGAGAGAGAGGTGCTTCTTGAATGATTGATTTTTAAGGTCACTAGATCATAGAAATCATCTAGTCAAACCCTCTTAGGAAGGAGACATAGGCTCAGAAAGGAGAAGATGAAAGCTATATGGTAAATTAATGGCATATCTAGGGCTCAAACCCAAGTCTCTTGACTCTTCCTAGACCTACTCCACCAAAGCAGAGTGAAGAGTTGGATGGATGGTGATATTAAAAAAAAAAATTTGGATGGAGGGGGAGTGATAAAAGAAACTGGAGAGAGATTCAGAATATGGGTTGGCGCTGTCAGAGAGGGCAGATACTCAGTTCTCTGGCCATGGCTTGTCCACTTGCAGATACATTTCATGGGTATGTGTGAGAGAGAGAGTATAGCTAGATCAAAAATAATTGTGCATATCTCTATTTTCTTTTAAGGTTTGAAGAATGCTTTCCCTACAACTCTGAGAAAGGTAGTAGTACATGTATTATTAATCCTATTTTACAGGTAAGGAAACTGTGGCTCAAAGTCATGAGGTGATTGTCCATAGAAGGTGTTGGATCTATTTCCAACCCAAGTGGCCTGATCCAAAGTTCATCATTCTTTTTGTTTCACACTGCCAATGAAAACCCATTTCCACTCCTACTCCTGGAAAAAACAATTCAAACCAAACCCTCCAAGGGTGTGTGCCCCATTAACCTCATCTTTGCAAATGAAAGACAACCTAATTTTCCCATTTGAAAGAGGAAGATGGGTTCTAATGGGGGGAAATGTTGGCCAGGGATGTCATAAATTCCATTAAAGAATAAAACAAACATTTAAAAAAAGAAATATTTTCTTATTTAATATATTTTGATTTTATATCACTTCTGTTTTCTAATATATCCTTTTCCCCTTTTTTGTCCCAAAGATTCATCCCTTGTAACAAATGATTGGACCAGTTTACTGCTCTACCAACACTGAATTAATGAGGCTGGGTTTCCATAACCCTGCAATATTGAGTATTCCCATATTTTATCATCTTTGTTAATTTGCTGGACATGAGGTGAAATCTCAGAGTTGTTTTGATTTGATTTTCCTTATTATTAGTGATTTATGGTAGTCCTTCCTAGAGTTGTTAATAGTTTTAAGTTCTTCTTTTGAGAATTGTTTGTTTACATTTTTTGACTGCTTATCCATAGGGTAATAGCTATTATTCTTAGGCAAGCTTAGAGCATGGGCTGTGTGGGCTGACATATCCTGTGGAAAGAATGACCAATTGTTGTTTCCTGGTTAATAGTAATGTATACCCTGGCACACTGGGTTGCATCTGGCCAGGTTCTGTGTATGTAATGCTATTGGTCTTATATGTTTGCGTTACTTCCCTATGTATGTTCACTATCAGATCATTAGCAGACATTCGGTGCAAAGATTTTATTCCCCAATTGACCACGTCCTTTCTTATCCTAGTTGTATTGATTTTGTTCCAGCAAAAGCTTTTCAATTTCATGTGGCTGAAGTTACCTAAGAAAATACCTTTCTTATAAAAGATTAATAATAATAGTTAAAATATCATTATACTATAACTAATAATAGCTTACATTTATAAAATTGTTAGTATCTATATAGTACTTTAAGATTTGCAAAATGCTTTATAAACACTGCATCATTTGGTCCTCACCATAACCCTGTGAGGTAGGTGCTGCTATTATTACCCTCATTTTAGGAATGAAGAAATGGAAGCAGACAGAGGTAAAGTGACTTGCCTAGGGTCACACAGCTGGCAAGTGAGACAGGGTTGGAACTCAACTCTTCCGGACTCCAGGTTCAGCACTCTATTTACTTCATCACCTAGCTGCTGATGTATTATAGAAAACTTTGTAGTTTATAAAGAGCTTTCCTCATAACTCTGTGAAGTAAGTAGCTTGTGTATTATTGTCTCCATTTTATAAACAGGAAAACAGAAGCTTAGAGAAGTTGGGATTTACCATATAGCTAGTATTTGAATAGGGGCTTAAACTTAAGGATGTGAACCCAAGGACTTGACTTTAAGACTCTAAGACTCTAGGCCTTTCCTACTGTTCGTTAAGACTAATCTGGAGTGTAGGATGTGTTCAGGGAAGGCTAGCACCTCTGATGTGAGGGCTGCTGAGTCCTTTTCAGGGCTGATTTTCACCTTTAGTGTCTACCTGATCCATCTAACTCTTACCTGTAGCTCCAAGAAGCTGTGGCATGCACAGTGACCACACCCTGGTAAACCATTTTGGCAGATGGGCTAACCCAGGTTGAGGGTAGTCAAGAGGTCTCAAGCCCATCTGTGAGTTAGGAGTTGTCTACCCTGAGCATGTGAAGATTTCCCCTGGTGGGATGGGCGAATGAGAACAATTTGTTCCAATGGCCATGAAGGCAGCTGAAGCAGGTGTTGTGGGGTGCTTAGAGCTTGGTTGGACATCAAAGACACCAAGGGCATCCATTGCATCTTGAGCCATCACCTGCCACTGGACTGTGATAACTCTGGAAGAGAGTGAGGCCACCAGCTGTGCAACTCTGCCTCACTTAAATCCTATTTATGCATGAATCAAAAGACATCACTCATACCATTTAACCATTTTTACCTATCTCAAAGTTCTGTGGTGACAGGCAAGTGACGAAGCAACAGGTGTGGATACACTGGAGGTGTAGTCACAACCCTGCACACAGGTGGCTCAGTCCATAGGGTTGTCTTCTCACTGGAAGCAGTTTTGAGATTCTGCAACCCCCTGGGCATCTGAATAGCCTTTTAAGGATCACACTGCTCACCTCCTGGTGTGAGGAAGGGACTAGAAAAGGTACCCTAAAAATTGTCTGCTTACCCAACCCTGGCCTAATTACTGCAGCAGGCGGGGATCTTACCTGGTGGTCAAAACACAAAAAAATGTATAAAAACTTCTGCAAAGATGATTCCACTCACCATCAGCACATGGAAAGTGTGCACACTTATAGACAACACAAAATCCAGTAGACCTGAAAGATGAACAGCTCTGATTGTGAGAGAACTCAGCAGGTATTGCATCCAAATAGCAGCCCTGAATGAAGCCAGGCTTGCAAATGAAGGCCAGCTTACTGAAGTCGGAGCTGGTACACATCTTTCTGGAGTGGCCTCAGTGAAGGGTAGCACCATGAATCTGGTGTAGGTTTTGTAGTCAAAATTAATCTAGTCCACAAACTTGTATGTCTACCAAAAGTAGTCAATGACAGGCTCATGACAATGTGATTGCCACTTGCAGGAAAATGCCATGCCACCATTATCAGTCCCTATGCTCCCACTCTAATGAAACCTGATGAGGTCAAAGAAAAATTTTATGAAGACCTGGAGACCCTCATCATCAATGTGCCAAAAGAGGACAAGCTTATAATTCTGGGTGACTTTAATGCTAGATTTGGCTCAGACTACCAGATATAGCAGAGAGTGCTTGAAAGGAATGGAGTTGGAAACAGCAATAGCAATGGTCAGTTACTACTGAAGACTTGCGCATCTCATGACCTCATCACCAACACTGTCTTCCATTTACCTAAAGGCAATAAAACTTTGTGGATGCACCCTCACAGCAAACATTGGCATTTAATATGTGATTGTAAGGAGAAGAGACAGACAGGATGTGAGAGTGATGAAGGCAATTTGTGGCACAGAGTGCTGGACTGATCATAGACTTATCCTCTCCAACCCAAATATTCACATTCAACAAATGTGACAGCCTCAAAGCAAAATGACCACCAGAAGAATTAATGTTAACAGATTAGAGAGCTTGTCTGAGCAGGAACAGTTCATTGCTAACTTGGAGGGAAAGTTGGGCCAACACATAGATGGCAACAGTAGAGCAGAAAAGGTGTGGGCAGCTTTCAGAAATTTGGTGTACAGCACTGCATTTGCTCATTTGGATCAGAACACTCACAAAGATCAAGACTGGTTTGACAAAAATGATGGGGAAATTCAGAAGTTGCTAAATGAAAAACGAGAACTTTACAGGGTTTACCTGCAGGATAGTTCATCCACCTCTAAGAACACAGCATTTAATTTCATCAAAAGTAAAGTACAAGTGAAGCTTAAAGAGTTGCAAGATTCATGGCTCAGTAAGAAGGCAGAAAAAATTCAGTTTTATGCTAATTGTAACAATCCAAAGTGCTTTTATGATGCCCTGAAGGCTTTTTGTGGGCCAAAAACCTATGGTGCATCTCAACTTTTCAGTGCTGATGGAACCATATTGATTAAAGATAAAGACATGATCCTAGAAAGATGGGCTGAATACTTCTATAGTTTTCTCAATAGACCATCATCAATCAATGCCAAAGCCATTGACCATTTACCTCAGGTTGAAGTCAAACTCTTCCTAGCTGAAGTTCCAACTAAAGAAGAGGTTTTGAATACTATTAGGTTCCTCTCCTAAGGCAAAGCACCTGGTGCTGATTCTATTCCAGCTGAGATTTACAAAGTTGGGGGTCCATTGCTCATACAAAAGCTGACTGAAATTTTGCAGGTTATATGGCAAGAGGAGATTATCCCCCAGGAGTTCAAGGACACCTCCATTGTCCATCTCTATAAAGGTAAAGGAAATAGATTGCCCTGTGACAATCACAGGGTGGGGGAGTCTCTCTCTTAATCTTTGCTGGCAAAATTCTTGCCAGATCCCTCCTTGATAGGCTGACCCTTCACCAGGAAGATGGTCATCTAAATGAAAGCCAATGCGACCTCAGAAAGAGCTGAAGAACGGTTGATATAGTGTTTGCTGCCTGACAACTCTAGGATAAATGCCAGGAGCAGAACAGAGGCCTGTACAGAACATTTGTAGATCTGACCAAGGTCTTTGATACTGTCAGTCGCATGAGGGCTTATGGAAAATTACATGAAAATTTGATTGCCTGGAGAAGTTAATCAGTATTGTATGGCAATTTCATGATGGCATACTTGCCTGGGTTCTGGATAATGGATGATGCTCTTGTGCTTTCCCAGTCACCAATGGAGTGAAATAAGGCTGTGTGCTTGCTCATGTGCTTTTGAAAAGCATGATGTTTTCGAAAAGCCATGTTGTCAAATGCCTTCGATGAAGATGAACACAGCATCAAAGTCAGCTACCACATTTATAGTAAATTCTTCAACTTGAAAAGGCTACAAGTCAAGACGAAAGTAGAGGGAGTGTTGGTGCATAATTTTTTGTTTGCAGATGATTTTGCACTTAATGCAGCCTCTGAAGCTAAGATCCAACAAAGTATGCTTGCATCAATTCTGGCCTAACAAATAACACCAAGAAAACATAGGTGCTCCATCAGCCAGCACTAAACCGTCCATACGTGAAACCATTGGTTACAGCAAATGGAGAAGTTTTGAATGCTGTGGATAAGTTCACTTACCTTGGCAGTATACTTTCTAGGGATGTACACATTGATAATAAGGTTGACGCACTCATTGCCAGAGCTAGCTCAGTGTTTGGGAGGCTCTGAAGGAAAGTATGGGAGATAAGAGGTATTAGACTGACTACCAAACTGAAGGTCTACAGAGCCATTGTGCTGACCTCATTGCTGTATGCCTGTGAAACCTGGACACTATACCAGCACCATGCCAGGAAACTGAATAGCTTCCATTTGAATTGTCTTAGGAAGATTCTGAACATCACCCCGCAGGATAAGATACCAGACACTGAGGTCCTTTCTAGAACTAAACTGCCAAGCATTCAAACTCTACTGCAGAGAAAGCAACTCTGGCATGTTGTTCAAATACCAAAAGTATGCTTGCCAAAAGGATTATTTTATGGAGAACTCACACAGGGCAAGAGTTCACATGGTGGTCAGAAGAAGCGATAAAGGGACACTCTTAAGGTCTCTCTGAAGAACTTTGGAATTGATTGTGTGACATCGGAGACACTGGCACAGCACCGCCCAGCATGGCGTGACTTCATCAGAGAAGATGCCACGCTCTTTGATCAAAGCAGAATGGAAGTAACCCAAAAGAAACACAAGATGTGAAAATTTAGAGAATCTACCTCAAATGTTCGCACGGACTATCTGTGCTCGGCCTGTGGTAGAGCCGTCTGAGCTCGTATTAGTCTGATCAGCCACAGTAGGACACACTGTAACTTGACTCCTGAGACACACTGTAACTTGAGACCGAAGGACAACAACTAACCATTAATCACCAAAATGGTGGGGTTTTTTTGAACGTGGAAAAATACTGGCTGTTGGGCCAGAGCTTACTCCTATCCCCTAAGGTGGAGTATCTGAAGGTTATGGGCATACCATGCTTCAGCATGAATTTGGGTAGAATTTTTCAATTCTTTCAGTTTCTGCATTGTGAGAGATACCTGGGCAGGTACTCCAGACAGAATGTTGCACGGATGGTGGGATGAGTCTGTCTTCACTGATTTCCAGGTCCATCCCTTGCTCTTTGGCTTGCCTTTGCTTAGGACGTACCCTTTTACAAAAGATTGCACCTGTACCAGCACTTGCCATTGCAAACCCAGCCTTTTGTGGGCACAGCTGCTAGGCTTCCCTTTGAAAATTGGCCTCTTGATTTCAAACTTCAAAGATTCACAATCTTATAGTCATAAGTATTTTTCTGCCCCCAAACACTGGTTCTCATAACAAGTCTAAGTGAGTCTGGATTTTATCTCTTTTCTCAGAATGATTTGCAGCTTGGTGACGTGAGTATACTTGGAAACCTAGGGGGTGACTGGGGAGGGGGTGGTGAGGCAGGGACCAGGCCTGGCTCCTGTAACCAGCAGTACCACACAGTCCAATTTGTCAAGGTTGGAAGCAGACTTACTGAAAGCCTTGCCCCATGTTTCTTATGCCAGAGAGTCAAGAGAAAATACTAAAGGGAAAAGTGGAGCCTAGGGAACAATGCAAACTAAAACGTGGCATACACCAAACTTAGGTTGGCCATCCTTCAGTAATTCCTGTTCTGCATTTATGGGAAAGTCTGTCTGTTTCCCATTGCAACAGACCTATAAATTGTCCTTTAAAAACTACACAGAGCCTTGTCTTGCTTCACGCAGGGCATTTGCCAGGACTAGCTTCTTAATAAGTGCCTCAAATTTGGATGAAAGAGTATATATAGGAACAGGAGCCTTTTTCTGAGCATGAAAGGCCTCTGTACTTGCAGAATGGGGGCTGGCTGGGGTTCAAGCACAAATATGTACTACAGGGCTCCCAATGCCTTCCTACTCAAAAAGCAGTGTTGTGAAACAGCCCTGGAACTGAAAGAGAAGTGAGGGTCTGTCTAAATTTTTATCCCATTACCAAATCACATACCAATCAAACTTGGCCTTGATGAGCAGCTCAACTCAGATGGTTCCTAAATTTCTATAGAATTCTGTGAATTACTTCTGAATTCCAACGGTTATGCCACAAAGACTTCTTTTCTTGGTTTCCCATGTCTCCCACAGCTATCCTCCCTTCACCCCTTAACATGATGTGTCTCCCTCAAACAATTGTTGCTTTATTGCATCCTATCTGTTCCCTTCCCTTTGCTTTCTGAAAGGTCAAGGCTCCCCTCATCCCTTAACTTCCACGACCTACTTTCCCTTTACCTTGCCTCTCCTGTCCATAGGACAGTTTCCCATGATTTTTTTCTTTCTCTTTTATTTTTAGCCTCCAAGCACTGGCTATCAGGAGGGTATGGAGAACTGAGGGGATCATGCTGGAGAACTGGGGCAACATGGAACCACAGAGTCTGGAGGAGGTGCTTTAGAGGTCATTTAATCCAAATGGTGACTGAATAGTAATCCCTTCCACGGTTATCTTAACAAATGATGTTTCAACCTCCACTTGGAGGTTGAACGGTACAGGGAAATCTACTGTCTCCTGAGACAGCCTATTCTGTTTTTGTACAGCTCTAACAAGAAGAAATTTTTCTATATATTGAGATGCAATCTTCCTCTCTGCAACTTTTGCTTTTTGTGCCAAATTCTGCTCACTGGTGCCAAGCAAAATAAATCGTCTCTCTCTTCCACATGGCAACCCTTGAAATGTAATTCAATTCAACAAATGTTTATTAAGTCCTTACTATAAACTGAGCATTTTACTACGCTCTGGGGGAGATAACAAGTTTAGGTATAGCCCCATTCCTGCCTTCATGGAGCTTATAGTCTAACATTGGATCAGTACTAGACCTCCCAACCCAGCCAATTGTCTTTTAAGGTTAAAGAGGTTTTATAGCTTTTTAACTTGTTAAATAGGTTTTTAACTTTTTAGATTAAATCATCTTAGTTTCTTCCACAGTCTTAGCATTACCAGGATTCAAGTCATCTCACCATCTTGCTCCACTTTATCTTCACACACCCTGGCTTGACAATATCCTTCTTAAAATGTGGAACCTAGAACAGAGCTTAGTACGTCAGATGTAGTCTGACTAGGACCTTCCTTATTCTGGTCATGGTCTTTCTATTAATAAGATTCAGAATTTATATTCCTAAGGAGACAATTTAAGCCTTTTTGAATTTGTACTTGATGTTCTTTTAAAGTCAATTTTACTTGTGCACAAATAGATGTGTGTTGGAAGGGTTAGGGGAACGAAGGGAGTAGTTTGCTGCGTTATTTGTCCTAGGAGCTGGCCCTGTCTAAGGATAGTTAGCCCCAGGCCTTGCAATCCCCTAACCCAAGGTTGGGGAACCTGTGGCCTCAAGGCCTAAAGGTTTAGAACCTTTAGGTTCTTAAGTACAGCTCTTTGACTGAATCCCAACTTCACAGGACAAATCCCCTTAATAAAAGAATTTGTTTTGTAAAACTTGGACTCAGTCAAAAAGGCTGAACCCAAGGACCTAGAAGGCCACAGGTTCCCCACCCCTGTCTTAGTCAATGATGCTGTACATAATTTGATTTGGTATACTGGGATTTTCCCTATCTTCTTCTGTCAAGCAGAGATCAGTGAAGATGCAAACAACATGGGTTTAATCTTATTCATCCATTTATAAACCAGGCACCAGTCTTTCCCATTGTTGGCATTTAATGGGTCATGATCAAGTTATCTGGTATCCGTAATGAAAACTTGAGTCCCTTCTTAAGGAATTCTTTTTCAAATAATTGCTTTTATTTGAAAATTGGAGTGGCAAAATCTAGGGCTAGCCCTAGGTATAATTATGAAATAAGCAAAGTTTTTATAAGATCATAGATTTAGAGTTGAAATGATCTGTCAATGTTGGGGGGAGGGAGGATGGGGTATTAGTTATCAACTCCAAGTATTTCATTTTACAGATCAAGAAGATGAGGCACAGAGATAAGTGATTTGACCAAGGCCATAGAGTTATAAATGGAATCCGGAGTCTTTTGATTCTAAATCTACCATTTTTATTTTTCCCCCCATCCCTTTCATTATCCTTTGCTTTTGGCAGCATCCCACCCTTTTTCTTAGGATCCCAGTACCTTCATATTAGCTCACAGTTGCTTAGGGTCACTGACTGTGGTATTGTATTGAGTCCTGCCTCCCACAAGATGTCAGCTCCATATTTTTCTCTCTGCCTCATCTTGTTTCTCATTCTGCAATGACTGCTCTTACTAGTTGTTATATTGGCAAAGCTGACAAACTTGTTCATTACCTAAGGTTTAAGTAACAGAGATGGCTTCATGTGTTGCCCCAGCAAGGATATTTATACTTTAATGTAAGAACATTCCTTAATTACTCAAATGAATGAATGTTTAGGAGTAGAACTGTAATTCTCAGAGATAAGCAGGTGGGAGAGAAAAACTGGAGGGAGGTGAACACTTTCTGGATCTTCTCAAATCACACTATTAAGAAAACTGCCTCTTCTGCCTATGTGAGAGTAAATGAGGCCAAGAAAACAAGGTGAACGTTTCTTGAGGTAGAGGCAACAAAGGCCCCAATAGAGAAGCTTTGGATAAAGTGATTCACATAGAATTTTGGGTTTTTGAAGGAAAATTTTTGATAAATTAAAAGAAATCAATCCAGATTGGAATTTAGTTATGCAAACATAGTTTCATGAATGATGTTATTGTTTCCCTACAATGAATCTTAATACTTAAAAAATATCTACAAAGGCAGCATAAGAGTCTGAGGGGGGAATATGAGTGCCTAGAATAATCCTGAGCAGAAATGACCCCCCTTTTTGATTGAAGAAGCTCACAATCAGGTCAGGGATATTGAAGGACAGATGGGTTAATGAGACCTGGCAAAGATTAGAGAACAAGCCATTGACAGAAGCAGAACTAGGATTACTGGTCCCTGGCCTCCTCTTTTATTTCTTCATAAAACTGAACCTTTCCAGTGGTATTCAACATTGATGCCAGAAAACATGATCTGGCTTCCCAACTTCTACCTACTGTTACTCATCAACTCCCTTGCAGGGGCATGAATAAGGGTGGAAATAGTTTTGGGCTACTGCCTCATAGACTTATAAAGCATTAGAGTTGGAAGTTACCTGAGAGGTCATCTAGCTAAACTCCTTCAAGATGCCCTGAGAAAACCTAGACTTAGAAAAGTATTTGACAAAGGTCACACAGCTATTTAGTGGTAAATCCAAGACTAGAACCCCATTGTTCTGATTTCCTATCTTTATTCTTTGCATTATACCATAGTACTCTCCCTGGACATCTCTTATTCCCCAGGCTGATGTTAGAAGAGATCACATTGTTAGAATACTGGCATCAGAAGATAATATCATAGGGTCAAAGATCTAGAGCTGAAGGAACTTCATAAGTCCATCTGGTCCAATTCATTTCGCAAAGGAAGAAACTGAGGCCTAAGGAGGCTGAGTAACTTACCCAAGATCACACAAGTAAAGGTTAGAAGGGGCCCCTTTTTGCAATTTAATCATTCAATCAACCAACGTGTTTACTAAGTACTTACTATATTTGATACACTGTTTTTGGTGTAACAAAAGAAACAATAAAATACAAGACCATCTCTAATGGAGCTCACCGTTTAGTTGAGGAGATAAGATAATAATACCGAGCAATAAATGGAAGGCTTGTAGTGAGGGTAAAAACAATAAATACCATAGGAGTTCAGAGGTGGGAGAGAACTGCTGCTATCAGATGTTGCTATCAGGAAAGACTTCTCAGTGGATCTATTGAACTAGACACTGAAGGACAGGCAGAATTGATTAGATCCATTTCCATTTGGTGGCTCCGAAAAGATAATGCTATTTTTGCCGAGATCCTCCTGTTGACTAACTTCCTGCACAGGTTTAGCCTAAGCTATGGCTTAGGACTGAAAAATTATATACATTCACTTCCCCCATAGTGAAATAGTGATCTCTCTAATTATGGCAGGCCTGCATTTCATCAGCCAACGGCAAGTTCCCATAAGTGCGACGCACCTTGTTAGATGGCTTCTGTTTTCTGCTAATTACTCTACGAAATCAAGCACAGATTGTGACACAATTAGATTCTGCCTTTTGCATTATTTCCTTAAAACATTTCTTGACGAGAGGAAATCTCTAATTGAGGAATCTAATTTTTTTCTCTCTTTGTAGCTGAAGAGACCCCTTAGCACCCGATTTTTTGCTTTGGAAATTGTCATTTCTATTGCAAACCGTAGACAATTCAACTTAAAAAAAATATGAGCAGAAATAGGATATTAATAATACTAGATTGAGAAGAACCCCATAAAACTGGTTTTTTTTTAAACCCTCTAGAATGGATTTTTTTTTAAAGTTCAGGTTTCACATTTCAAAGTTTTATCAAACATTTTCCACCCATAATTTAAACCATTGTTTTCCAAGGGAAATTTAATAAGAACTGCCATGTGTTTCTGCTTAATTTTGGAAGGCTATGCTATGCAGTAAAGATTCTCATTTGAAAATAATTCCTGTCCTTATTCTGGAACTGCCAGGGGAATAAAATAAAAAAAGCCTGTTACAGCTTTCGAGTTTATGTTTTGCCCAAAGCCAAGCTGAGCTGTAAGATCAAAAGTTTGGAGTTCAGTTCCAAAATGAGAACCCCCTTACTTGGACAGGGTTGGCCAGTAGAGAGTTTGGATTCTTTGACTGCCCACTCCAGGTTTGCTGGTAATTGGCTCAAATGTGGGGCTAGCCTCATCCCCCATCCCTGGTAGTTAGGCAGATCCCCATGAATCCTTAGGCCTGGGAAGCAGATCCCATGGAGATGGAACAAGCATGATATTTTTAGAGCACATGTGCAGTAGGGGCCCCCCATGCATGCCGCAGTTTGCATCTGGCCCCTCAGAGTAAGGGTGGGAGAGGAACACAACACTTATGCTTGCTTTCTGCTGGGCTCATCTTTAGCCAGAACTATTTGTCAACATGACATATTCATCCACTAATGTTTAAGGATGGGCAAACTGGGTCATGTTTTCTATTCCCTAATAATCTTTCTTTCTCACTTTTTAAAATCCACATAGGAGTTTAATTCTGTTTGGCTGCCCCAAAGCCTTTCTGCCCTTGGCATGGATTTTTAATACTACGAGCTTCCCATAAATTGTGATTTCCCTGTAAATCCTCTGGATACCAATTTTAAACAGAAGTAGTATGTTAGAATGCCCCAGGAACCCCTTTTCTTAGCTCCTCTTCTCCATCCATTCAAGGTACTGCAGCTTGTCATGAAAGAACCAAACTAGAACCCAATGACCCCTCCCAAAGTCAGGAATGATGGATGTCAGGTGGGTGCTTGACTTGGACCCAAAGTTTTCCCCTTTACTAAATAGCTGCCTCCTACTTTTCCCCCACCTCAAGTGAACAGGCCAGCACATCTATCACTACCTTCTTCCCACCTAGGAGATGACCCAGGATTTTGGGAGACATAAAAATGACAGGCCAGCTCAAGACTTTCCTAATTAGATGAGATCTGTTGGCATTCCGTTAATGGCAAATGGTGCTGGTTTCCTTCTTTGACATGCCACTAGTGCTCTTGAGACTTCCTGTTTGCTAATGCTCCCTTGGCAGAAGTTCAAAGCCTAGAGCAGAAAGGCAGCTGTCTATTTTCAATCCCAGTGAGCTCCTCAGCACTTCTCAATTTCACATGGACTGTTTTTGTACAGAGCCTTGGTTTTATAATGGTTCTCCTAACTTCGCAGTCCTCAGTACACACTCTTGTGCAATCGATAATGGGAAAAACAGGTGAACTGCTAAGTTTCACTCAAGCTGTCCACTTAGCTATTTTTACCCTCTGTAAGTTGAATCAGCTCTCTATCTTCTTTTACTGTAACAGAAGGAGATCAACTGCCTCTGAACAACAGGGAACAGGAGAAGCCTGCTCTTTCCTCTGTAAGCAGTTTGCCTAATTCCTATAAAGTTATTCTATGTTATATGATCTCAGTGGGAATAGGTCTCTTTCCCTCAGATCAAACTTGAGAGGGAGGTCTTGGAAGTTTTAGAAGCCACACCCAACCTGATAAAGATAATCCAATTATTCATTTTGATTAAATTCAGTAAGTAGTTATTGAGAGGTAGTCTCAGCTAGAGGATGGAAGCCTGCCTAAGGGACAAGAACACCAGGGTTTGGGGCAGCTAGGTTGCACAGTGGATAGAGCTCCAGCCTTGGAGTCAGGAGGACCTGAGTTCAAATCCTGCCTCAGACACATAACACTAGCTGTGTGACTCTGGGCAAATCACTTAACCCCAATTGCCTCACCAAAAAGCAAAAAAAAAAAAAAAAAAAGAACACTAGGGTTCAAGTCCCATCTTGGACACATACTGGCTTTGTGACTCTGGGCAAGTTGTCTAACCTCTGCTCAGACCCTTCAAGGTTGAACATGGCAGGTGCTGATCTACTTTGGGAGAAACAATTTCCTTACTGGTAATTCCTTGTAAGCAATCAATGAAAATCACAGGTCTGGCTAAAAAAAAAATGTGTTAAGTGCCTAGTATGTGCCAGGCATGATGCTGGAAGTACAAAGACAAAAATAAAATAGTATGTGCTCCTAAGGAGCTTACAGGGGAAACATTTTGTTTAACACACTCAGGCAAGCAAATCCAAGATATACCCAAAGTAATAGTGGGAGGAGGACACTAGCAAACAGGGAATGGAGAAAAGAAGGTGTTGCTTGAGATGAGCCTATAAAGATTCCAGGGAATCAAAACTTTTTTGAAGATTGCTTCAGGCTAGTCTTAAATGATAGTTGTGGATGATGAGGAATTTCTTTCAACCATGCTCTGCCTCTTGAATTTCCAGTGATAAAAGCAGCTTCAGGCACTGAGAGGAGGACAAATCCATGAGGGAGAAGATCACTAGAGTTTAACATGCTTTGTGGAATGAAGATCCCCAGAGAGCCTGCCCCAGTGTGAATGGCTGCTAAGTACTCCCAGCACCAAATGAAACCCTCCTAAATGCTGGATGTTTTCAGAAACTCCAGTGTCTAGGGCCTTGCCTGGAGGGCTTAAATTTCGAGGATGGAAGGTGACTGGCTGATCTATAGAAGATGACTTTGTGTAGTTTTCATTGTGACAAAGTGGTACTATGGAACTGGTGATTTCTCACAATACCAGGTGCATTACAGATTGGTGTGTGGGTTTTTGTGAATTGGCTGCATATAAATGAGGAACATTTAAATAAAAAGGGGATCTAGAAACTTTCAAGAGTTTTTGGCTCTTATTTATAGCTACACAAATAAAATGCTTATTGCCCTTACCTTATGAATTAACATCACAGCATTCTTTTGGAAATACTTAAAACAGATTCATGAGCATTGATATATTAGAATGGAATATACTGCCTGGATAGAGAAACAGACTTTTTTTTTTAATTTGAGGTCCTGGAAGCATGGGGACAAAGAAGGAAGGAAGTTGGAAAGACTGAGAAACCAGATTTGGCAGACGGAATTGAGGAGGACATGCCAGGTAATGGAGAACAAGTGAAAGAGGTGGCTGGTCCTAAATGAGTGAGCACTCCTCAGGTCTACCATGTGTACAGTCACATATGGTACAATCACACTCAGTCTGGCCTGGGATGTCTTCCCCTCTCCACTTTGCCCAAACTCATCCCTTCTTTCCTCCAGCTCATTCAAGACTTACCTCCTTCAGGGTTTTTTTGAATTATTCCATCTGCCTCCAGTCATTCTAAGCATGGTATCTGTAGCTCTTACCTCTCCTACCTATCCATTCCTGATGCTTCTTACATCTTAGACGACTTAGCACTTCCTAGGATTGCTATGAGGAAACTATAAACTGTAAATCCTCTAAATCTTGGTCGCTGATCTATGAATGAAAAACATTCATAGATAAAATGAAAAACATACTAGTTTCCATTTCTATATAAATCTTCTTGTTTGTTCTATCTCAATCAACCACTCAAACAGTCAAAAAGCATTTATTAAGCACTTATTGTGTGCCAAGATCCATGCTAAGCTTTGGGGATAGAAATAAAATGCTAAAAACATTCTCAGCCCTCAGGGAGCTTAACTTCTCATGGGGGAAGCAACATGTACATGAGCAGTTAATAACAAGATACATACAGAGTAGATATAATATAACTTCACAGGGAAAGGCAGCTGACTCAGAGGACTGGGAAAGATCTCCTACAGAAGGTAGGATTTGAGTCTAGTCTTAAAAGAAGCCAAGAAGAGGTCTTCAAGATAAGCAGGGAGAGTACTTCAGGCACTGGATGCTTTCATCTCCCCCATTTTATAGGATTACACAGAAAGCAGGTACTCCTATCTAGTGTTTCTTTTATATAGTAACTATCCCTGGTAACCTGGCAGAGTGCATGGGGAGCAAGCCTCAGAGTCAGAGATTCTAGGTTCAGCTCTTGTCTTTTATCATACTCACTGTGTGACCCTGGGGCAAATCACTTACCCTCTCACTTCCAGCTAAGTCTCCAAGACTATCCATTGCCTAATAGTTGCTCATCTGTGTTGGTAGAAGGAGTTTCCTCACCAGATACTCCCTGAATCAATGGAATTTTAGGTCTGGACAAAAACCAAACCTGTCTACTCAGATGCCTCCTTTTCCATGTATCTTAAGCATAGGAATTGTCAGGATCTCTCATTAGTGATACACTTAGTATACACTGCCTTGTGTTGCTAGCTATCTTTTTATGCCCACTTAGTTCCTCAATTATACTCTTATCTCCTCTGGGGAAGGGACCAAGGTATTGATCTTCATGTCCCTCACAGAGTTTAGCACAATCCCTTATACCAAGGATCATAGATTTTGTTCTAGCAGAGACCTTAGGGTCACAAAGACCAATTCCTCATTGAACAGATAAGGAAACGGAGGCTCAAAGATCACAGGGAGTGAATTGCGTTCAGGATTTAGGCACAGGTCTCCATCCAGCATTTTATCCTCTGCACTACAGTTGCTCTTCTAATAAATATTACAGAAATATTTGATTGATTGATACCCAAGAGCTCACTGGACCACTAGGCACAGTCAGTAACTGTCTTTGTTTTTTGGGAGCAAGCTTCCGGGGGTGAAGGCAGTGGAATCATTCTTTTTCATGATTTATTTAAATTAGAATCTGAGTTAACAATGTCCCTTGTCTGAAATGGAGGCTTGCTGGTAAGGTGTTACGCACATTAACAGATTATCTATTTTTTTTTTAATAGATGTGGCAACGTTTAGCAGCATCTAAAATCAGAGGCTGGGTGTTAATTGCAGACAAAAATCTCCCCATATCAAAACAGGTCCAATGTTAATTAAGTCAGAATGAAAATAGGGCTATTTGCTATGGCAAAGTGACTGCAAGTCGGATTGTGCATGTGTGTGCATGTGTCTGTGTGTGTGGTAGGGAGAGGGTAGAGGTGGGGGGCAAGTATTTGAATTCAAAGGGACAAAAGTGTAAGAAACTGAGTCCTAGGACCAGGACTGTGATCTAATGGGCATCTTTTAGACCAACTCCAAGGGGGATCTGTTTGCACAGCCCTGGAAGGTTTTCAGGTACTAATGGAAAGGGCCCTACCCTATTTACTGACTTGTTCTTTTATTCCTTTGTATCTGGGTTTATAAAGAATAGACTTAATTTTCATTAGACAAAATCATCTTTTTGAGATTATCCAAATACAATAAAACAAAATTGTGCTTTTCAAAGTCAGCTTTAGTGGGTAGGGACCCTTATTATTATTGTTCTTTTCTTTATTGCTTTCTGGTCCTGAAAATGAATTAAAATCAATTGTAACCCCAAAAGGAAGGTCTGTGTCATTATCTCTAATTTCCTAGTGGGAAACCAGAAGTGGAGAACAGTTCCAGTGACTCACCCAAACTCACACAGTCTGGTTGGGTCTCTATAGCCAAAGCTAATGGGATTAGAGGGAAGCAATCATCTTGAGAAATCAAGTTATAAAAAAAAAAAAGCTTTGGATTGAATTATCTTATAATTGTCTCCCATTCTCCCCGTGATGAAGGCTATGAAGATCTGGATCTCCTGGAATCTGGGGCAAGTTACTTTAGTTTCTACCTCTTTTGTTTCATCTGTGAAATGGGGATGGATATTATGGTTTTTCTCTTTTCCATAAATTTTTTATTTTTTAAAAAAATTCTTTTAAATTAATAAACATTTTTTCTCCTTTCTTCCTCATTTTCCCCCACCTCTTCCCCATGGGAAAAAAAAGACAAACAAAATTCTTGTAACAAGTACTCACAGTCAAACTAAACACATTTCTGTATTAACCTAGTAATGCTTTTTTCCACACTTATCAGGCAAATGTAGTTAAGGCTAAGAGCATGTGGACTATGAAGAGATTTGTGTTCCTAGCTTGTAAGCAGCTATCTGAGCTGTTTAGGTGGTGAAGTGGATAGAGTGCTGGCCCTGGAGTCAAGAGGACCTGAATTCAAATGTGGCCTCAGACAATTACTAGTTATGTGACCCTGGGCAAGTCACTTAGCCTGCTTGCCTCAGTTTCCTCATTTGTAAAATGAGCTGGAGAAGAATGGCAAAGCACTCTAGTGTCTTTGCCAAGATAAACCCCAAATGGGGTCACAAAGAGTCAGACACAACTGATTGACAAAAACAACAGCAAAATTCCTATGGATGATGAACAGTGTCAAGAAAGAAAAGAGGAAAATCCTGGGAATTGTTTAGTATTTGGTCAAGCAGTAGCCAGTAAAATTGTTCTGTTTGCTCTAGTAATGGAAACAGTGACATGGCACTTCAGCAGGGATGAATTTCTTCCTGTTTGCTCACAAAGAGCTTGATATTTTTCTAAGATCCTTTTCTTGGGAGAATATCAGCAATCTGGTCCCTTGTATAAGAGAATTCTGATTAGACATTCTTTTTGGGTGTCTGAATAGTTCCATAAAGTACCTAGGATCCAATTTGATTGACCCTCTTTCACATCCCAAGGTATGCTGGGAAAACAAACTAAACCTTTGCCCAACTTTGTTCCTTGGTAATAACAGCTAACATCTGTATTGTGCTTTCAGGTTTGCAAAGTGCTTTACATCTCTTATCTCATTTGAGCCTCACAACAACTCTGTGAAAAAATAAATACCAAGGTATTTACTCATTTTACGGCAGAGGAAACTGAGGTTCAGAGGCTCACACAGCTACAAAGTCTCTGAAACAAGTTTTAAATGTACATCCTCCTTACTTCAGGTTCAGCAGCCTATTCGCTGTGCCAGACCGGGGGTATGGCACGTTGACTCTCTTTGGGATGCTAAATTTCTGAAGAGTCCAGTGCTAGAAGAAAACTTATCTAAGGCCCTGTTTTATACTTCAATTTTTTGTCTTTTAGATATGTCTGTTCACAGTTCCTAGGGCATCTGTTGGGGTTTGGGCTTAATATTTATCCAGAGACAAGGTTAATTTTGTGCACTTAAACAGAATGCGTCTTAGGGTGTTGTGCGATTGGGTGAATAAAGGCACAGTACCAGGATCCATGTTAACTTTTCCATCCTCTCCATACGCTTCTCTGAGGGATGCTCCTAAGTCTGAAAAACTGTGCATTATCCAAGCTCTTACTCACTTGAGCGCTCCTCATACTAGGGTAGTCAAGTGAGCAAGAACAGAAAAAAAAATGTGATCACTGAGGCAACAGTGCAGATTTGTTCATTAGATTTCTATATATTTCATAATGATGATGATTGCTAGACTTTATACAGCGGTTTAATGTTTACAAAGCACTTTTAATATTTGATCTCATTTGATCATCATAACAACCCTCTGAGGTAGGTGTTTTTGTGATACCTATTTTACATATAAGGAAAATCAGACTGAGAATAGTTAAGTAACTTGCCCAGCTGGTGCCTCTCAGAGACAGGTTTTGAACTCACATCTTCTTGATTCCAAGTTCACTCTATCCGCTTCACTTTTAGAAATATTTCCATTTGCTGTATTTCACTGTAATGTAATGAAAATGTAATGCTTTATTTTTTAAAAAAAGGAATCTTTGAATGGCATAGATGACAGCAAGTTCTCAATAGATAATTAGAAACAAAATATCACTTCTGTACAGGGGTATGAAAGAACTTTGAACACCTGTATATCATGGTAGGCAGCTAGGTAGCACAGTAGATAGAACACCAGGCCTGGAGTCAGAAAGACTCCTCTTCCTGAGTTCAAATGTGGCCTCAGACATTTATTAGCTGTGTGATCCTGGGCAAGTCACTTAACCCTGTTTTGCTTCAGTTTCCTCATCTGTAAAATGAGCTGGAGAAGGAAATGGCCAACCATTCCTGTATCTTTGCCCTGAAAACCCCAAATGGGGAGACAAAGAGTTGGACATGACTGAAAACACTTAAACAGCAATAATATAAATATCAACCTGAAACCTGAATTAGAGCAACCTGCCTCTTTAAGAAATATATCTGTGGATGATAGATGAAAGGCCTTCTTCCAGAAAGGAAGAGATTTGGGAGTAAATATATGATGCAGTTTAATTTCAGCTGGTTCACACTTCACTGGCTCAGTTGAACAAGATTAAAGTGTAGGGTACAGGGTATAAAGTCAGGAGTATAGAAGTCTTCTGTGACCTTAAATACCATGTGATTCTGGGCCTTCATGCCCAATATATGGGACATGGGTATAAAACCACCTATAAGCTGCCTACCTGTGATCTGCTATGAGGTTGCTTCCTTATGCTGAAGTCTTTTTTATTTTTTTGTATTAGTAAAAGAGGAGGGCTGGACTGGATGATCTCTGAGATCATTTAGAGTTTCAAAATTTTATTATTCTCTTATTCTGCCCTGTAAAGCTTCTCTGGAGAATAAGATAATGATTGATTGATGCTAACATGATCTTTAAGCTTTTTGGGACTCAGTTTCAAGTGGATCATATGTTATTTGAAGGGTAGAAATGAGGTTTTCCTAAGTGATGGTAGGGTAAAGTTTATGTTTTCCTCTTCAAAGGATCTAAAATTTCCCAGGATTCAAATGGCCCATTTGAAAAAAAATCACTCACAGATTGGTGATTGTGACAAGTCTGGGGAGTAACAAAAGATTGAGTGTGTGTTTAGTGAAGATGAGAAGTAATATGCTCAAGCCCAAATAAGACTGTTATTTTCTGAGTTTCTTAAAGGGTCTTTATTCATTGGATAGGGAGATGGGCTAAATGAACTCTAAGATTTCTTCTAATTCTGATACTCAGCGATCCTGCAACTTTCAGAGTGGCATGATCTCAAATTATTTGTCATTTGTCCATTTCTCCACTGGTCTCTGGGTTAAACTGCAATTCTTGCTTTTGGGAGGGTAAGGGAAGAACAGTGACCAGTTGTTCCCAGAAAATTTACTAGAGGTCTGGCATCATAAGAATTTTCCCTTTTAGGGAACTGAGCCAAATTTATAAAAATAAGAGCCATTCCCCAGGTGATAAATGGTCAAAGGATATTAACAGGCAGTTTTCAGAAGAAGAAATCAAAACTATCTACAGTGACATGATAAAAATGCTCTAAATCACTACTGATTAGAGAAATTCAAATGAAAACAACTGAGATACCACCTCACAACTATCAGATTGGCCAACATGACAGAAAAGAAAAATGACAAATGCTGGAGGGATGTGGAAAAATTGAGAAACTAATGCATTGTTGGTGGAGTTGTGAACCAGTCCAACCTTTCTGAAGAACAGTTTGAAACTACACCCAAAGGGCTATAAAACTGTGCATACCCTTTGGCCTAGCAATACCACTACTAGGTCTGTATCCCAAAAAAATCAGAAAGGGAAAAGGACCTATTTGTGCAAAAATATTTATAGCAGCTTTTTTTTTCTGGTGACAAAGAATTGGAAATGGAAGGGAATGCCCATCAATTGTGGAAAGGCTGAACAAGTTGTGGTATGTGATTGTGATGGAATGCTATTGTACTATAAATAATGATGAGCAGGATGATTTCAGAAAAAACCTGGGAAGACATATGAATTCATGCAAAGTGAAGTGAGCAGAACCAGAAGAACATTGTACACATTAACAATGTTGTAATGATAGTTAACTGTGAAAGATTTAGCTACTCTGATTAAGACAACGAACCAAGACAATTCCAAAGGACCTATGATAAAAAAAATGCTATCCACTTCTAGAGAAAAAACTGATGAACTCTGAAGCATACTTTTTTACTTCATTTTTATTATTTTATTTTATGTTTATTTTATTTTGTTTTGTTTGTTTTCTTTTGCAACATAGCTAATATGGAAATATGTTTTGCTTGAACTTTGATCTAAGAGATATCAAATAGTTTGCCTTTTCAAGGAAGGGGGAGGGCCGAGAGGGAGGGAGAGAATTTGGTATTCAAAATTTCAAAAAAATGATTGTTAAAAATTTTTTTACATGTGATTGGGAAATATTTAATGAAATAAATAAAAATAAAAAATAAAAAAAGAATTTTGCCTTTCTGAATATCCTACTTCCCATTGCTTCCATCAATGGTTGTACCTGGGGCCAGGAGTGGGTGGGTGTGAATTGAGAGCAGAGTAGAAGTTTGGCCATTTAAATCACACCATTTCTCCCCACCCCAGTCCCTACTATTAATTCAGACATTTAAGTATAACAATGGCTTAATTAACAAATCTTCTGGGAACAAAGCCTCTATTAACTAGTTAGCTCAGGCACCCCGGAGAGGTTTAGAGGATGTTCCAACCCCCTCAGGACTGGGTTAGTTGTGCCAGGGGCCATGGAGGAATAATCCAGTGCTTTGGCTTCAGTCATCTTCTAAGTGGGCTGAAGGCCTGGCTGACCTGTGAGCTGCGTGCCTATCCCTTGTAAGGTCTGGGCACCTGGGAATGTAAGCGCTTTCTGAGCTGTGGCCATGTGTAACTTCTACATTACTGGATAAAGGATTGTCCGACAGTGAGAGACACCCTCCCTACCTTCTCCCCATCTTCCCTGCCCCCTCCTCTGGTAATTCATAAAAGACAGAGATCTTAGAAAATTTATCTGCCTGACAATTTACAAATGGACCCATTTTCTGGCTATATCTGTCTAAAAGCTCTATGTCCCTTTTATGCATTTCTTTATCATTTATTAGATTATAAACAACTTGAAGCCATGGAATATATTTTCTAAATTCTTTTTTAATGCCTAGTACAATGTTCTAGTACAGTCGTTACTGTTTAAAGAATTTATTCCAAGTCATCATATAAATCATCAACTATCTTGGAACTAAAACCAAGGAACTTTGGTTTCCTTGCCCTTCATTCCCATTCTAGGAATTCCACCCATAACCATTGCAATCCCTCATCATCAATTAGGGATATAAATTTTTTTCCCCTTACAAATCTCCTGAAGACCAGAATAAAAAGCTAACATGGGGAATACAGGAAGATGAGGAAGCTCACTTCAGTCGAAAGCAGTTGTCATGCCTTGTATTTTGGCAGGACTTTGTGCAGGAGCGTAAGATTTCTGAGCTCTCTTCTGAACTAGAGGGAGTTTTGCTTTGAATCCGCCAGGGAGAGAGCAAAGAGAGCCCTGAACTTTAAAATGATGACAGGGCATATCTTTTACAGTTTTCCCACAGCCTTAAACCCCTACCAACCCACTCTTATTGACAAATGAGAGGGCCAGGGCCAAATTAATTATTTTGGCACTATTAGCATACAAGCCAATTCAGAACATTTATTTTAAGCCAAATATTAAACCTATCTATTTTCTCTTCTAGCTCCTAAGCTTTTTCTTCATAGCAACATTGTTAAAGCCCTTTGCTCTAGAAATTTTTCAAGTCATTTCCATATGAATCTTATATTCTGTAGTTTGAGAAAGTACAAAAGTATATAACTCCTTTTTAACTGCCCCCTCCCCTTCTTCCTCCCTTAGGGTGAGAATAATTCTTGGGGGGGGGGATGCAGAGAGGAGGGAATATGCCAAAGTAGCAGAGAAATAATATCAGGCATTGAAGGAATATGCACTTTCCCATTTTAAAGAATGTATTTTTGTAAAGATGAAACAGGTGAAATTTTAACTCCAATCTTTAGTTTGTAGTTTTCTCCTAATAATCCCTAATAATTTCCTTTTAAATGTTGGCTCATATATTCAGTCATTCTGGCTGCAGTCCACCTTCAGATTTATGACACATTATTTCCCTTTATATTCTCTGCCTTTCAGGGAAACTGATGTACTTGCTGTTCCCCAGTCTCTGAGCTCTGTTTCCCAACTCTGTAACTTTATGTATTCTGTCTCCCAGTACTGGACTACACTCTCTCTTTATCTTCTCTTCAAATTCCTAGCTTCCTTCAAGGTTCTGTTATTGAGCCTTCTCCTAGGGAAATCTTTCTTTTCTTTTTCTTTTTTTGGTGAGGCAATCGGGGTTAAGTGACTTGCACAGAGTCACACAGCTAGTAAGTATCATGTGTCTGAGGCTGAATTTGAGCTCAGGTCCTCCTGACTTGGAGGCTAGAGCTCTATCTACTGAACCACCTAGCTACCCCAGGAAACCTTTCTTGATCCCTTTAATTATGAGTATGCTCTCCTTCCTCCTCACATAATTATTTTTATATATAACAATAATAATAACATAACTAACACTCATGTAACATTGAATAATGTTAGGCACACGTGTACATGCACACACATGCACACACATGTATATGTGCACATGACACACAACTATACATACATGTACAACACATGCACGTGTACAAAATAATAATATGCATACACATGTGATTTTCAACATTATTTATACATGTGCATATATAATGTATAGTTACACAATTATACATATTTTCATGCAATGCATACATGTAGATTTGCTTGATTTATACATGCATATATGTGTGTATATTTACATGTATATACATAAAATAGATGTGTGCTTGTGCATGCATATATGTATACACATATACATATGTGTATACACAGGCATGTACACACGTGTATGTGTATTGTGTGAATACATACATACATGTATATATATATATGTTTGTTAACATATTGTATCCCCCAAGTAGAATGTAAGTTCCTTGAGGGCAGGAACAGAACTGTTGTTATTTGTCTTTGCATCTGCAATGTCTGGCATAGTACGTTGCATGGTTTCTTCCATATAGTTAAGTGCTTAATAAATATTCATTAGATTAGATTTGGTCAAACTACCAAAGCAGACAATTTCTTTCTTCATTTTGAGAGTAGACCCTTGCTTTCAAACTCTGGGCCAACTGTAAGAGTGATGTTGAGGAAGTAAGATTAATACCAGATTTGTGTGTGTGTATGGATTATATATGTATATATGTATATGTGTATGTGTGTATGTATGTATATATTTGTATATATATCTATATCTATAACAAAGCTAAAAAGGTAAGAACTTAAAAAACCTAAAATTTTAACTCAAGCAAAAGAGTTTACTCTTTGGTCATTTTTTCCTTCCTTTTTCATCCATTCCAAGGCTCAGGGTCAACACACTAACCTACTCCTGTTTTTCCCTTGTCTCAAATGACTCCAACAGCATCTAACGGTTCTTTCCACCCCTTTACTGCTCCCCCAACCCCACTTCATTATAAGGTTCCCTCTGTTCCCATTTTTTCTTTCTTCATTGTGAGCAGCTGTGCTCTTTTCTGGGCAATGTGATTATAGCAAATTAGCTGTAAAGTAAAGCAGCACTTTTTTTTTTTTTTAGGGAGTTGTGGAAGAAAAGGTGGCTAAGGGAACAGTAATACAGGGATTACTTTATAATAATCAAGCATGGACAAGGAGCAAATGAGTAGCAGAACTATTGCTTGTGGAGCTGGTCCCAATCATCTTTGCAGGGTGGTAAAGCCCACTTCTCTCCCTTCACAGCTCTGGAGATCTTTGCCTTGATGTCTTAGACATGAAGCTTTCCTGGGTTGAACAAAAGTCTCTGAACTGTCAGTTCTCCCCTTCTTGAAACTGCTTTCTGAATGAAGTCCCAATCTGAGGGGAAGGTGCTTTATGTGCCGGATATGATTTCAGGAACTAAGCTGTTGGCTTTGTTTTTCACATTTTGCTTTAAAAAAAAATAGTGTTTCCTGATGAATAGTTTCTTCTTCAGTCAGAAATGCCAGACTGATATCAAAACAGGACCTTGCACACAGTGGGGATTTAAAAGAGATTCACAGAAGTGAACTGGATTAGAAGAGAGTAAAATTTTAAAATGTTTTCAGAATAAAAAGGGATAAAGAAAAATAGATTGGGAAGATTTTTAAAAAATAGGAAGACCAGGAACAGAAAGGAGGTTTCACTCTAAATCCTTCTCGAGGGAACTTTTATCCTCATCACTGTGTCTTCTGTCATTACTTAACAACTGTGCAGAGGAAAGAGTGTTTTTTTGGGGGTCAGAGGACCTCCATTCAGGTCCCAGATCTGTCACTTGCTGCCTGTTTGACCTTGGACATCTGAAAAATGAGAAGGTTGGAGTAGTTCGGTGGTGTTCAACTCAAATAGAAATGGGCACAAGGATCCCTTTGGGCCGCATATTGACTCAGTTTGAAAACATAATATATCTGTTTTTTTGTATTTTATTTATTTTGTTAAACATTTCCTAATTCCATTTTGATCCAGTTCTGGTTGCACTTGAGAGTGTTATGGGCTGCTGTCTGTGCCCTCTGAGATCTCTTCTATCTTTAAATCAATGATCATATTTTCATAAGGTCTGTGGTCTTGTGATCCCCAAGAGATTGCATAGTAAAGTCCCATTTTAAGTGAAGTCTTTAAGGAATGAGGCCATATAACATGGTAGAATGAAGACTGAACTGTCAGAGTTGTGAGGGAGACCCTGAGGTCACCTCCCCTCTCCAGGCTTCTTTCCTCATCTGTAAAATGATGAGGTTTGGATTAGATGATCCCCAAGTTCTCTTCCAGATCTAAAGTTCAAGGAGTCTGTGATTCTTATTACTGAGTACTTACTGTGTGTGCCTAGCACTGTTTTAGGCACTGTAGGGATGTAGACAAAGTATAATAATTCCTAGCCCTCATGTAGTATTTTATAGTTTGAGAATCTCTCTCTCTCTTGCTCTGTGTGTCTGTTTGTGTGTGTATATATATATATACACACACACACACACACACACACACACACATACACATACATATGTATGTATATATATATTTATATACATATTTACATGTAGTAGTCCTTTTGAACCTTGCAGCAACCCTACAAGATAGGTAGCATAGGTACTGTTTAATTCCTATTTTACAGATTAAAAAGTTGAGTCACAGAGAAGTTACATGATTTGCCCAATGCGGCACAGGTATCAAACCCTGGTCCTCTAACTTCATAACCAGGGTTCTTGCCATTGAACCATAGTTGCTGTCAAGGCATTTGTTTCCTGCTTGATAGTGGAGGTTAGTA
Organism: Vombatus ursinus; assembly: GCF_900497805.2. NCBI lineage: Eukaryota > Metazoa > Chordata > Mammalia > Diprotodontia > Vombatidae > Vombatus > Vombatus ursinus. The sequence goes on along the minus strand of NW_020954569.1, from coordinate 75,873,560 downwards.
AGAGGTTTGAGTCAAACTTGCCTCCTTACTGTTTCCTTTACACCAATCCCAGCTCTTATCTCAGTACCTTTTCAGATGACCCCTTTTTTTTTTTTTGATGAGGCAATTGGGGTTAAGTGACTTGCCCAGGGTCACACAGCTAGTAAGTGTCAAGTGTCTGGTCTGAGACTGGATTTGAACTTAGATCCTCCTGACTCCAAGGCCGGTGCTCTATCCACTGTACCACATACCTGCCCTCAGAGGCTCTTTCTTATGAATGAAATGTACTCCCTCATTCATTTCATAAAATCCCCAAATCCTAAAGTTCCTTCGACATTCAGCTACATGAAGCTATACCTCCTCCTTGAAGCCTGCCCCAATCTCTCCACTTGTTAACATGGGGGAATTTTGTAGCTATTTCCCACCACGTAGTGACCCATTGCTGAAGTCAAGTGTGCCCTTGTTTCTCCCACTCTTTTGCCCTTAGGAACAGGGAGCTGGGATGCTATGTGGCTAGCACTCTTTTGGCTGGGAATCTAACAGTAGCAAGATGGAACTCAGACAGAAGGTGACAGAAAGGCGGCCTCTTTCTTAATCGTGGTGCCATGGCAATCCTGCTCATGTAACAGCTGGTGCCAGGGGCCTCAATGAATAGATCCGTACTCATTTTTAATTTTGGAGGGCCCCCTAGATCTTCCCACATTCCTGTCATCTGCAGAACTCTTTACTTAGCTCTACCATTAAACTTTTCTTGTTCAGTTGTGTCAGCCACGTTCAGCTCTTTGTGATCCCATTTGGGGTTTTCTTGGCAGAGATACTAGAGTGGTTTGCCTTATCCTCCTCCAGCTCATTTTACAGATGAGGAAACTGAGGCAAACAGGGTTAAGTGGCTTGCCCAGGGTTCATGCATATAGATCTGAGGCCATATTTGAATTCAGGTCTTCCTGACTCCAGGTTCAGCATTCTATCTACTGCACCACCTAGTTGGCCAGAGTTGAAAGCTACTACTTGCTTAGCAGCTTGATCTGGTATGGCTTCAGGAATCCTGATTCCAAGGCTAGTGTTCTTTCCTCAGTACCACAAGGCCTCTCACTGGAATATCATTTTAAGTGTCAATTTCAACTCTGAAACCTATGATCCTGCGAGCCTGTAATCTTGAGGTGAGAGGTAGTGCAGGGGAGTTGAATGAGTATGGGCCTTAATTTGAGAAGAGCTGAATTTGAATAGAGGCTCAGCCCCTTATAACTGGGCAAATCACTTAGCCCTTTGGTGGCTTTGTTTCTCATTTGTAAAATTGGGATAGCAATACTCATATTTCCTATCTACACCAAGTAATTTACCTGCATTTCATAGGAACATAGAAACGAAGTTAGAAAGGACCTTCCAAGGTTACCTTGTTCAACTCTCTCATGTTACAGATGAAGAAACTGAGCTTAAGGGACTTGCCCAGTGCCATACATGTGGCAAAAGCTGAGGCTTGAGCCCAGCTCATCCCAGAACTCCAAGTCCAGTGCATTTTCCATGGCATTATACATCCTCCCATGCCTTTCAACCGCACAGGACTAGGGGTGAGGAAAGCACTCTAGAAATGAGCTGCATTCAGAGAATTCTACATTTTTTCCTGGGAACTCCCAGTGTTTATAGGGTAATGATAAAAGGAAAGAATGGTATGAAATTTCTTTACCTAGGTCCATAAAAATAATTTACTTTTCTTTCTCCCTGAAGAAACATTTGTCAATTTAGGGCAGCTAGGTGGCATAATAGGTAGGGCACTGAACCTGGAGTATGGAAGACCTGAGTTCAAATGTGGTCTCACACACTTAGTAGCTATGTGACCCCAGGCAACCTAACCTCTATATGCCTCAGTTTCTTCAATTGTAAAATAAGGATAATAATAGCACCTACCTCCCAGGGTTGTTGTGAGAATAAAGTGAGATAATATTTATAAAGCACTTTGTAAAATGCCTGGCACATGTAGATCCTTAATAAAATCATTCTGCCCTCCCTCCCTCCCTTCCTTCCTTCCTTCTTTCTGCTTTCTTCTCTTTTGGAGGCAAGGATGCATCATGTCCCATGGATATTTGAAGATTTTTAACTCCCCTAATTATTTAGCAATATTTAAATTTCCAAAGCCCCGTGTCCCCAGACCCCTTTACTAAAGATAATAGCACCACAATTCAGTGCACCTGCAGATAAGGGAGGAGAGGGTTAGAAAGAGTAGAAAGTCTCATCTGTTCCATGAAGTATCATGAGTAATGGCCAGGGCATAGTATGGAAGAAACATGTGCTTGGTTGCCGGCAAATTGTGAAGAAGCCCCAGGTAGAAGCAGGCAAATGGAAGAGGAAAAAGGGAGCATCCAAAGGCTGGGGTTTGGGGGAATGCAGTGGCAGAAGCTGAACTGAACAGCCCATCTTCCTTCATTCTTTCCCTCACCACATCCACAAGGAATAGAAGTGGCACTGTGATAGGTGAGATAGCACACAGGCAGATTGTCCACCAGATGGTACAATCTTCTATTTAAGAAATATTTGAAAGGGCAGCAAAATACAGCAGAAACCATCCGACAGTCCACATGGCTAATGCAGCATTCGCCAAAATGACTACAGTGGTGGTGTTGGGGGGTGAGAAGCAGGAAACAATGATGGGAGACCCTCAAAAGGTGCAGCTTGGACTGGCTCCAAGATACATGGGGATGTCTGAATGGCTCAAGACCTTGAGTCTTAGGTCTAGAGCTGAAAGGGACTTTAGAGGGTATCTGTCCAACCCCCTCATTTAACAGAAGAGGAAAGGGGAACTAACTTACCTAGCACCACAGAAGTAGTAGGTCAGAAAGCCAGGATTTGGATCTAGGTCCTTTGACTGGTCTGACTTCCATCTCCATGATTTTTCTTTCCATTGTAGCCTCTTTAAGAAATCAGATACTTCTTTTGTCATGGTTTTCATTATTTGTAACCAGTCATCACATTGGAAAGCAACCTGATGAACTACATCTGGTGTCAGGAAGCCTGGTTTCCCAATTGAGCTCTGACACGTATTAGCTGTGTAAGCTTGGGCACAACTTCTTGGACCTTTAGTTTTCCCATCTGGAAAATGGGGGTAATGATACTTTCACTGCTTCTTTGTCAGGCTATGAAGGAAGTAGGTTGTAAAACAAAAGGTGTTGTGTAAATGTAAGCCATCTCTCTACACTTCTAGGTTGATATAGTAGGAAGAGGGCTAGATTTGAAGTTAGGAGATCTGGGTTTGAATCTCAGCTTTGATACTTGCTACCCTTGTAACCCTGGGAAAATAACTTCACCTCACCAAATCAAGGGAGATCAGCTATGAATTGAGGGAGTTTGGATTGGAGGACTTCTAAGGTCTCATCTAGCTCTATGATAGTAGCCCTCTCCAACATCTACATGAGCCTGATGGGCTCCACAGGCTTGACTCCGCTCACAATTTCTCCATTTTCTTTATCTCTCTGGAGATACAAGGGGAGAGCAGAGATCAGAGGAGAATAACCAGTATGGTACAAGAACCCAACTCCATGCCATATGCAGACATTGGAAAGACCTGGGGATGTTTAGCCTGGAGAAGGAAGACTCAGATGGGACATCATGGCTGTAATTCAAGTACTGAGAGGGTCATCATATGGAAAAGGGATGACATTTGTTCTGCTTGATCTCAGGGACAGAGCCAGTAGCAAGCAGTGAAAGTTGCAAAAAAGAAAATTTAGGCTTGATTTAAAAAATTCCAACAATTAGGGCCACACAAAAGTTGAATAGACTACCCCAAGAGCTGGAGAGTTTCCCCTCACTAGATGTCTTCAGGCTGAGTCTAAATGACCACTATTTGGGTCTATGAGCATGCAGATTTTTTTCTGGGTGTGGATCGGGCCTCTGAGCTCCCTTCCAACTCTGAAATTCTGTGATTTTGTGATTTATATTTTCACCCAGTTGAAGGGACAGCATTTGAACCCAGCTCCTCTGGCTCCAAATCCAGCACAGTTTCCATTGGACCATATTGGTATGGCTGCTAACTGCCTCCTAAGAAGTTAGGCCCCTATAGATGGATAACTTACGTCCACTTTCTGATGCTTTATCCCAGGCTATGTCCAAATCTGGCTTCAGACACTTATTAGCTCTGTGACCTCGAGCAAGTCACAACCTCATTTGCCTCAGTTTCTTCATCTGTAAAAATGGGCTGCAGAAGGAAATGGCAAGCCATTTCAGTATCATTGCCAAGAAAACCTCAGGTGGGGTCGTGAAGAGTCAGACACAACTGAAATGACTGAACAACAAATGTCTCAGTATTCATTTCGGTTCACTCAGGAGAGGATTCTGAGAAGGTTGCGTAAGTCCTCAGCTTTTTCTTTTTCTGGATGACCTTTGCAGATAGACTGGGAGGGTCCTGGAGTTGGTGTGCTGGTCAAAAGGAGAAATAAAAAGCACCTTGGCCTATGAAATTACAGCTTTTAACAAGAGATGTACATTCCTTCCTAGGATGTAAAAGGGTATCTCTTTAACTGGTGAGAAAAGGATTTTTAGTTCTTTTTAAACAATTATTAATTGGCTTCTCTCAAGAATTGATTTTTATTATTATTATTATTATTATAAATGTGATCTCATTAGTCATCACAAATTATCTACAAGGGAAGAGTCATTTCCTGATCCCAAAAAGAAAAATGGAGAACTGATGAGTGAAAAAAAATTCGATGAGGTTACTTAGCAGCAATTCTGTAGTCCTGTTATAAAAAGTGCCTGGGGGCAGCTAGATGGTGCAGTGGATAGAGTTTCGGCCTTGGAGTCAGGAGGACTTGAGTTCAAATCCGGCCTCAGACACTTGACACTTACTGTGTGACCTTGGGCAAGTCACTGAACCCCAATTGCCTCACCAAAAAGCAAAAAACAAACAAACAAAAACCAAAAACCAAAAAGTGCCTGAGCTGGTTACTCAGAAATGAGGGTCCAGTGTTCATATCTTGAGAATCATAGGATTTATGGCTGGAAGAGACCTTATAGCTCATCTAGTCCAATCCTTTCACTTTGTAAGGAAACTGAGACCCAGGGAGTTGAAAGGACTTACCCAATGTCACTCTGCTAGGTGTTTGTACTTTTAAATATTTAAATAACATGAGAAAGAATTGACATCCTCTCCCTTTCTTGTTTTCCACCCCCTAATATCGCTAGCCTTGGATATGTCAGTTTGAGTTTAGCCATTCTGGAGAAATTTCTAGATGGGCTTTATCTTAATGTGCCCAGTCTCAAGAACAATACAGTGTAGTTGGGCCCTTGATCCAAACTAAGAAATTATATTAGGATTAAAAAAAGATAGCAAACCTTTTATTAAAGGATTATTCCCTAAAAAAAATAATAAATAATTCACCACTTAATTTGGGAAGTAGGTTCATACCTGTTAGTTCATCAGCATTAGTAAGTCCTAGCATGAAACCTCCCTTGTCCGATGGGGATTGGTAATTCATTTGTAATATATAGTCTTAGAGAATTACCTGAGGGATTGGGAAGTTAAATGACTTGCTCAGGGTCACATAGCTAATATATTCCAAGTTTTTCCTAACTCCAAATTCTGCCCTCTACTCATTATATCACACTGCCTCTCAATTAGTAAGATCCTATAGGACATTTTACATATGTTGGCTTACCAAAAACATCTTTGAAAGATGGCTTTTCAGGGGCACATTGTATAAGATGAGGTACACTTCTGTTTACAACAAGTCAGTAACAAGTTCAGATCACAATAATGTGGATTCTACAACTTTATTTGGGCATTTTGGTTTCTTTCTTAGATTCATTTTCATCCCCAATTTTCCAATTTGGGTAGAGAATTAGCCAAACATTAGGTGGGAAGGGGAAGGGAACATGTATCTTTAGCACCTAGAACAGTGCTTGGCACATAATGAGCATTTAATAAATGCTTTTTGACTGACTGACAGATGGCTGGGAACCTGTTGCCGCTACCCCGTTAATTGACACAAACTGTTGTTTGAGGTACTTGGCCAAGTAAATCTAGGTATTGTCAGGATGATGGATCTACCTTCTGATGTTAAAGTAGTTGACAGATATGAAATTCCACAACTGGATTCTGGATATTCAAGGAGTCAGAAAGGGGGACAACTCTAAGGGGGGGGGGCTTCCTTCCATGAATACAGCATCAGATTCTCTGTATTTTCTAGTGGGAAGCACAATCACAGACTCAAAGAATCTTCAAGTTGGGAGAGACTTTGGATATCACCTAGTCTAACCCTTATATGAAGCATGAATCCTTTCACTCTTTCAAGGTCTTGTGTTCCCTGCAGACTAACAAAGCATTACTGCTGTCTCCTATTTGATAAAGTATCTTTACACATGTACTTTCATATCTCTGGGTCTCTAGACGCCATCATGAGAGTTAAGGTCGGAGATGAAGGTCAGGATGGTGATTTCAAAATCAAGGGAAGGGTGTTTACCACAACCAATCCTCAATCCTAAGGTTTGTTTTGCCATTAGGCTGACAACTTTCAATTTGCTGAACTTCCTAACACTTTCACAGATAGTTGAGTGCCTGTTTTTGCCCGAGGCAAGCAAGGAAAGAGGAGAGGTTGGTTGGCCTTGGATAAAGTTTATCTGTGCCCCACTTTTTATTCCCTGGCTCTTACAACAGTCAAGCTTTCATTAACATTGACCAGATGCCCAGAAATCACCTAGCGAGTTCCTTTTATAAATTCAAAACAAATAAGTAAATATAAAATATGTGGAAAAGATTACAAATTTAGTCTGTCTGGATGGCATTTAAAATGGATATAGCATGATTTTTTAATGTACTGTTTCAAATGTCATGACAGCTGTCCAACTCTGTAATTTTAAAATATATTTTATGTTATCACATACATTTGCTATACACTCTATCAAATACATGAGTAATATGGGAAAACAAATATGTTTGCTACCAGGGCTGACTCACGCCTCCCTTGGATGCCAGGGACAGACTCCTTAGAGCACCAAATACATACCATTGGCAGCTTCAAAGAGGGATTTTTCGGCTTCACTTCTTCTAGAGGATTGGACAGCTGTACCGGTCCATTAATGACTGGCAATTTGGATGGAGAAAAACACATCACAGCAGCTGGATGGAATCATGGGTTTTGACTTTCACAGAAGAAAGGGAAGGTCTATGTTTGCTCAAATTAAATGAGTCTAGAGCAGGGGCTCTTAATCCAAGGTCCACAGACCCACGAGATGTCACTGGATGGATTTCAGAGGTCCATGAACTTGAATGGGAAAACATTACATCTTTGTTTTCACTAACCTTTAACTGAAATTTGGTATTTCCTTCAATTAAAAAAAAAACATTATTCTGAGACAGGTTCCATAGACTTCACCAGCCTGCCAGAGAGGTCTGAGACACATCAAAAGATTAAAAACCCTTGGACTAGAAGAAGTTGCAGAGAACAAAATACAAAGTTTATGCACAGGTTGAGGAATGTAAAACAAGGTAGTGATCAGTGTAGAAAATAGTTAAATAGGAAGGGTTTCTGGGAGGAGGTGATGTTATTTTCAAAGGTCTAGAGAAAAGAGAACCATAAAACTTGATGTGAAGTCACCCTGTGTGGTTCTCCTCAGAAAGGGCCATGCTTGCCAGAAACTTGAACTGGTTAGCTCACTCATCTCCATTATGCCTACTTTGTTCTTTCTATATAAGAAATTCCACCTAAAATTGCTTTTAATGTCATGCTTGACCAGCTGGCAAGCTGGGATTGCTAATAGCCACCTCAATTATTCAGAACTAATTTCAGCCACCTGATAACCTAGTGAAAAACCAGCCTGTGTTGTATAGGGACAAAGGTATGATTATCAGGCAATAGGTGAATGGAGATCAAGCAAAAGTCACCAGATAGGAGAAGCAATATTAGGGGTCAGAGAAGGTCAATTCACAGTTAGGAGTGGGAACCAAGAGGACCCAGAGCATTATCCAAGTTGGAGAATTTGGGCTTCAGTCTAGTAGGTAGTTGGAGAGATGAGCAATGAGACAGGACTGATCAATCAGGAGAAGTAAAACAAGCTTTAGGAATTCTCTAGGAAAATGAAAAGGCAAGAAATATGAGACTGATATTTGTATCTGGGTTCCAGAGTACTGGATTCAATTTTAGGAATCCCTGGATTCAAATTCCACCCCAGAAACTTCTTAGGTATGCTACCTTAAAGGCTAAAGTTCTTCATCTATAAATGGGGATAATAATAGCATTTATTGAACAACATAGGGGTTGTTATATGAAATTAGGTCATATATAAAATGCTTTTGAAGACTTGATATATAAATGTGTTTTTGTTATTGGTATTATTATTATTATCATATTATACTCATCTTTTTCAATGAAATTCAGATAAAAAATGGTCCTGGCATAAATCACTCTCCTGTTATTATTCTTTTGTATTTAATGTACTTGCACATATAGATAAAATAACAGCTTTTTGTAATTTAACAACAGTATTGACATGTCAGTTTATCTTCTGTAGGCTAACTAAAAACCTCCTCAGTATAACTTCAGCAGGAAACAGGACAATGAGGATGATATGTGCTGCATCCTATTCTCACATTATTTTGATTTTTAATTCCAGGTCTCTCTTTTTTTGAAAATGTTTCATTCCTTGTAGGTTGGACATTATTTGCTATGGTGACAGCTATAAACAATGTTGGTTTCTTTTAAAATAGGTTTTTATTGATGCCTTTTCTTTTTGACATCACCATAGTTTCCTTCAGTACCCTTCCCCTTCTCCTTCCCGAAAGTTATCTCACATAATAAATAGTATTTTTAAAGACAAAAAGAAGAAAATGCCAGCAAAGCGGATCAATTCTTCAAAAAAAGTCTGCAAATATGTGCAATGTGTAATACTTATGGACCTCTTACCTCTGCAAAGAGTTGGAGTGGGCATGTCTTCTCATATTTTTTCTTTCAAGTCATGCTTTGTTCTTTATAATTTTGCATCATTCACTGTGTGTGTATGTGTATGTGTGTGTATGTGTGATAAAAATGTTGTTAAATATTTACAGCTAAGTGTTTTGTCTGGGCCATTGTCGGTTCAATCCATGATACTGGTCTTGTTCCAGTATAATTTATTTGTTGTACTCACAAGGATATTTTTGAGGTTTGTATTTGTTGTATGGGTATTTGTGACCCATTTGATTGTAAACAATAGTGGCCTTGTGATGTATCATTTGAATCACCAATTTCTATCTTGCTTAAGCTTCCATTATATTGGACTTCTTTCTATTATATTAGATGACCAGAGATATTCCATGTCCTCATTCTTTGGGGCTTCACTCTTATCTCTGATGTTTTTGCTTCTCAAGATTCTGAAGTAAAACTTTCTGATTGAAATTAAATTTTTTATTTTGTCCTTTGACTCCTTGTATAATTTCAGTTATTGACTAAGCGATCTAGAATTTCTTAAATATTTTAGTACTCCAGATTCTAATGCATATGTTTCTTTTGTTGTTGTTGCCTGTTCATTTGGGTAACATGTTGTTCAAATTTTCTACTTTACTTATCAGCTAGATCTTCCAGTAGAAAGCATGATGGTGATGATAACAGTGATAACAAGTGATTGAGAGTCAGGGTGAAATAGTGAATAGAGACCTAGACTTAGAGTCAGGATGACATGGGCTTAATTCCCACATCTCATATATACTGGCTATGTAACATTGGGTAACTTTTTTTTTAACCTTTCAGTGCTCTCAGGCAATTCATGTGGTTTGGAATCTCTTCTTAGACACCATTTAAGAAGACATTCTGAGCAGCTGCTAATCTGTATTGGTAGTACAAATTTCATCACTGGGAGATTTCTATACCAATAAGATTCCAGGTCTGGGAGCAAAAGAAACAAAAATTGTCATCATCATTATTATCATCATCACCACCACCACCATCATCATCATCATCTATGTAACCTTGGCAAAGTCATGCCATTTCTTGGAGCCTTATTTTTCTCATTAGTAAAATGTAAGGATGGGCTAGGTGATCTCTGATGTACCTTTCAACTCTAGTAGGCTAGAATCTGGGCAGCTAGGTGGCATAGTGGATAGAGTATTGGGCTTAGAAAGAGAAAGATTTATTTTCATGAGTTCAAATCTGACCTTAGATGCTTATTAGCTGTGTGACCTTGGGCAAGTCACTTAACCCTGTTTGCCTCAGTTCTTCATCTGTAAAATGAACTGGAGAAGGAAATGGCAAACCACTCCAATATCTCTGCTGAGAAAACTCCAAATAGGCTCACAGAGAGTTGGACATGACTGAAAATAACTGAAAAACAACAATAAAGTCTATAATCTAAGTCAGTGGTTCTCAAATATTTTGGTTTCAGGATCCCTTTACATGTTTAAAAATTACTGAGGACCCCCCCAAAAAACTTTTGTTTATATGGGTTATATCTATCAATATTTATCATACAAAAATAAAAAGTATTTTCAAAATATTAATTGATTTAAAATCACAATAATAAACCCATTACATTTTAAAATAAAAAATTTAATGAAAAAATAACTTCATTTTCCAAAAAAATAATTAGTGGTAAGAGTGGTTTTCTTTACATATTTTTACAAATCTCTTTAATGACTGGCTTAGTAGAAGACAGCTGGATTCTCATATCTGCTTCTACATTCAATCTGTTGCACTATGTTGTTTGGGTTAAAGTATATGAAGAAAATCTGGCCTAACATAGATATGTAGTTGGAAAAAGGAGGAGTATTTTAATAGGCAAATAACATCTTAGTATTATTAGGAAAATAATTTTGACCTAGCAGACCCCCTCTTGAGTCTCAAAGACCTCTAGAGGTCTGCAGACCACACTTTGAGAATTGCTGATCTAAGTGATACAGAATGAAGAGAAAGGAAAAAGGAAAAATAAAAATGTAGTAAGTAGAGAAGTAAGAAAATAGAGTTTAGTTGTGGGGTGCAGATTTATCATCAAGGGACATTCTGGAAGAACAATTCCAATTAAGAGAAAAGTGGAGTTTTTCTGTGTGAGTGCATAGGGAACTCACCAACCAACTTAGATTAAATAATAATAATAGTAGTAATAATAATAATAAGTTACTGTAGAGAATTTGAAAGCAAGTATATATCACAATCTTGTAAAATTGTTAAGGGTGTTGAAGCCCAGAATGAGCTGAGCCTGACCAGGGAAGCAAAGGAAAATTAGAAAGTTTTTTTTTTGTAAGAACTATATTAGGAAGAAAAGAGAATCAAAGAAGGGGTAGGACCTTTGCTTGTATTGGATAGGGGAAATGACAAGAGAGTTGGTCAAATTTGATTTTGCTTGTTTTCTCTGGCAAGGTGAATAACATTTGCACTGGAAATTAAATGACTGAAAGGGAGTTGATACCAAGGATAAATAAAGAGAGAGTAAGAGAAACCTTAACCTTTAATGAATTCAGGTCACCTAGTGCAGATACACTACATCCTAGGATCTTGAAAAAATGGACAGATATGATTGCTGAGTCACTATCAATGACATATGAAAGATCATGAAAAAATGGGAGTGCTACCACAAGATTGGAGAAGGAATGTTTTCCTGATTTTCAAAAATGGGAATAATATAGGTCAATGAACTCAACTTCAATTCCTGGTGAAATCCTATAATGCATCATTAAAGAGATGGTTGGTAAACATCTAAAAAGGGAAACAGTGATTATAAAGTGTTTTATCAGGAGCAGATCATGCCAGAATCACTTTATTTCCTTTTTTTGAAAGAATTACTAAATTAATAGATAAGGAGAATGAGATAGATGTAGTTTATCTATGTTTTAGCAAAACTTTTGATCAAATAAACTCATACTGTACTTGTGAAGAAGATGAAGAGGTATGGACCAGACAATAATACAATGAGATGGATTGGGATCCAGTTGAATGACTGGACTCAAAGAATAGTCCATTGTCTACGTTGACAGGACAGAAGATCTCCAGGAATCTTCACTGGCTCTTGTGTTATTTAACATTTTTATTAATGACTTGGGTCAAGGAATAAAAGGTATGTTCATCAGATTTGCAGATGACACCAACGGGGAGGGCGGGGAGGGATAACCAATACACTGGATAAGACAGTCAGGATCCAAAGATGTTTTGACAGTCTAGCAAGGGTGGGGAACCTGAAGCCTCGAGGCCACAGGTTCCCTATCCCTGTACTAAAGCACTGGGCTGAATGTAATAGAATTGCATTCAATAGAGATCAATGTAAAATCTTAAACTTGGTTGCAAAAATTAAATTCACCAGTACAAGATGGGATAGAAATGGGCAGAAAGAAATTTGCCTGAATAGGAACTAGGTATTAGGGTAGACTACAAAGTTAATGAATTGACAATGTGATGTGGTAGCCAAGAAAAGTTGATGAAAAATACTAACATTTATATAGAGATATAAGGTTTTCAAGAGATTTACTCTTATGAGGGCAAAGATGTCACCAGGAGTATTGGGTTTAGTTCTGGATGCCTCAGGAGAAGAAATTCAGAGTTGTAGAGTATCCAGCGGAGGGCCCTGAATTCCATATCCCATGAGAATCAGTTGAAGTCATCTGGCAGGCTTAGCCTGAAAAAGAGAAGGCTCATTGGGGACTTGATAGCTATATTTAAATATCTAAAAGGCTGTCATGTGAAGAAGGGATTCTACTTATTCCACTTGGCCCCAAAGGCAGTATCAGGAGCAATTGGTAGAAATTGAAGAGTCTGATCCAGGCTTGATATCAAGAAGAGTTCAATAACAATTAGAGTTACCCAAAAGTGGGATGCACTTACTTGAGCGATGGAGGGGTCCCTCTCTTGGAGGTCTTATAGTAGAGACTAGACAACCATGTATCAGATATGTGTCAGATAATGATCTCTTCCATGTATGGGCTGGCATAGATAGATACTAGGATCCTTCAAACACTCAAATTCTTTGCTTCTCTGTATACATTACCTTTTGGAAGAGGGGTAGGAAGTTGCAATCCAGGGCTGTCTTCAGAAAGAGATGTGAGAGGAGTCACTGAGAAAGCTGGACAAAACTGTGAAGTAGAAGTTTACCTTTCTAATCTCGTCACCAGCACTCTCAGCTTCACTTTCTCTCTTTCCGGTATACTTTTCTGGAAGCCTATTTTGTGTGCCATTGTTTTAAATCAAGGGTGCTAAACCCTTTTTTGTCTTATAGACCTCATTTGCAAAATGTGGACTTTTCAGAATAAAGATTTTAAATAATCAATTAAAGCAAAAGCTAAATTTCAATTAGAGGTTAGTAAAAGTAAAGATGGATTTTTTTTCTTCTTTCATGTTTATGCCCCCCCCCACCTCGAAATCTCTTTGGGTCCATGGTCTCCAGGTCAAGAGCCCCTGCTCTAAGATCTTACTGTCATCTGCCTATCAACTGAAGTGTTATAGTTCATAGTGTTTAATCCCTCTTAGTGGTATTTATTCCAAAGCCTTGATGTCCCAAAGGACAGAACTCTAATGGCGGAGTAGATTGCTGTTTGCTTCCAGGAGGCCACGCTTGACACCTTTTCAGGTCACACCCCATACAGTAGGTGGAGATGACGTGGGGTGATCAGGCTGAGCCAAACAGTTAACTCAAGACCCTGTTGGGGATCTCAGCCCATGAACAGAGAGGGCTTGTCCTGATTCTAGCTATTGCCTTCACTTTTACAAGCTCCAATATTCATTAAGAAGGGTGAGAGAGAAAAGAGAAAGAACAAAAGAGTTCTTAATTGGATCCCTGAAAGAGATACTGCATTTCCACTGATTAAGGCAATTAAAAGGTGCGGACGCTGCTGCTCAAAAGCTGACATCTTCAGGTGTCTCATAACAAAAATTAATACCACTACTAGCTGTGCCACCTAGTCATGCTGTAAAGTAAATTAATTACTGCAACCAAACTCATAATAACAGTTCAGGCAGAGTTGTAGCAATCTTGTGGTTTACCATCAGAGACTGAGCTGAGACTTTTGCCTCTCTGCTACCCATGAGCGCAGCCCAGCAATTGCTGACTGTAACATTTCTATTGTATGGTTTATGCTAAATATGCATATCTTAATTGCATTAGTCAAAATAATTAGCTAATATATTTTTGCATAATGACGAGGTAAGCAAATATCACCATAGCTCAGTGGTTCTTGCATGAGTAAATTTGGAAAATTAATAGACTCCCAATTTCCTAATTATCTGTCTTTTATTCCATGCTCAAACAAAGAAATGCTACTGCACACTCCTGGGCATCATGTAATTTAGTTTGCACCTTGAAAATTTTAAAGCACCTGTGTTTGTTGTTTTTCCCCCCCAACTTCTTCCCTTTTTGCAGTAAAAGGATATAGAAATACTGCTTCTTCTTCCCATTACCTTCGGATTAAACTGATTCAAAATAAGCTGTAGATTGATACATTTTAATTTATATATACAATTGGGTTATGGATCACAAGACATTTTTGTGTCCCTAGCAGGTATAATTAAATTAAAACAATTACCAAAATTTTTTTCAAAGAGACAATATAAAGTAGGCACTGGGGTTCTAAGACGCGTGCTAATTGTCATTGTATTACATGAGCCCCACACCAGATCTATTAATCCATAGTGTTTCTTCCCCTCCCCTCGCCTTTTCTCTTTTCCCCTCTCCCCTTTCCTCCTTTCCGCTTTCCTCCTCTCCCCTCTTTTCTGTTTTCCCCTCCACTCCTCTCCCCTCTCTTCTCCTTCCCATGTCCTCTCTTCTCCTCTCCTCTCCTCCTCTTTCCTCCCCATCCTGTCCTTCTTCTTCCCTCTCTTCCTCTTCCTTCACCTCTTTTTCTCTCCCTTCCCTTCTCCTCCTCTGCCCTCCCCTGGTCTCTTCTCCCTTCCCCTCCTCTCCTCCCACCTCTTCTTTTCTCCTCTCCTCCCCTTGTCTCCCCTCCTGTATCCCCTGTGCTCCCTTCCTTTTTCTCTTTTCCTTCCTTCTTTCCCTTCTTCCTCCCATTATAGTCTATTTTACTTCATTTTGTTTTGTTTTATTTTATTTTACTAGCTCCCAGTTTCCTCAAACTGTTCCCATACTTACCAGTGGTACAGCAATGATAATACTTGAGCCTCAGAGCATCATGAGGCCCCAGAAGGACAATACTGCCAATGGTAGAGTGGGAACTTCCCTGCGATTAGTTGGACTTCTTTTTAGATGAGCATAGTTTCTTTCGGGTCTGTTATTTGTGGGTCCACACCAATTTGTAAAACAGTTATGGGCTGCCTCCTGATTTCATAGAACCTGACCATTCTATTTAACAGTGTCAGTTGTTCCCAATGCTGCTTGAGGAAGCATGTCCTTAGCATGCTAATCTAGTGTGAAGAAAGAGCAGAAATCTGCCCAAGAGGACATCTTAGCAATATGGTAAAATCCTCTAAAGAGCTTGAAAACATTCCTGCTTCAACACTTTCAATGGCAGGTTTCAGGCCACCACTTCAAAGGAAGAGTGTGCTGGGGCCTGAAGCCCACCACATCTGGATGAAATCCTCATGCCAGACCCAAAGCCATCAGTCTAACAATAGGCAAGACATTTAAGAAAGAAAGCAGCTGGGTGAGGATTTCCCTTAAGTTTCCAAAGAGTTTTTAGATTTCCTTTGGCTTATGGGAAAGCAATCGGGAACCTGATAAGCAAAAAGATCTTCATTGGATGTCACTTTGTCTAGAGACAAGCTCTGATGGAATCAATTCCCTCTGCAGGTGTGTGACTCGTTAGGATTCCATCGCTGAGACCACTTGGGCTGCCTGTCAGAGACAGAGCTCCATTTGGGTATCTGGAGCAGGTAGCAGCTGTATGCTGTAACATCATCAGGTATCACATTAACTTCCACGCTCTCATACAAATTGCCAGCAACTAACTATAAAGGGAGCGAATGTAAAGCTTGACAAGAAACTCGGTTCATTTTAACTTGTACGTGTGAGTGGAACAGCCTTTAATTAAGATGGGAGAAGAGATGAAGAAGCACTAAATAGAGTGCAGGAGGCCATGAAGGTATATTGTCATTGGCTATGGAACAATAGCAGGTACAAGAGAAATACATCTGGAATTCGAGAGGCAAGCCTCCAGTTCAGTCATGGGGCTGGCTATCCAGCAAGGAAGGGGAAGCTGGCCCATGGTAAAGAAGCAAGAAATTAAAATAAGGACATTTTTTTAAAAAGCTGGCAGTGAGGAAGGGAAGATAAGAGGGGAGTCAAATGGAAGATCATTAAAGGAGAGCCAAGAGCTAAGGTCTTTTGTGGAAAAGTGAAATAATAATGCCTTACCATTGACAGATTTCAGCAAAGCATTTGACAAACTCTATCACAGTGTCATTAGGGATAATATGGAAAGGTGAACTGGATGACAGTACAGGTAGGGGATTTCAGTACTGAATAAGGGAAATTTAACCTAGAGGTGGTGCAGGACATAGAGTGGTGGGCCTGGAGTCAGGAAGACCTGAGTTCAAATCTGGCCTCAGATACTTACTAGCTGTGTGACCCCGGGCAAGTGATTTAACCCTGTTTGCCTCAGTTTCCTCATTGTAAAAATGGGCTGGAAAAGGAAATGGCAAACCACGCCAGTATATTTGCCAAGAAAACCCCAAATGGCATTACAAAGAGTTGGCCGTAACTGAAAAACAACTGAACAACAACCTGGAGGGAAATCTCTAGTAGAGTAACTGAGATCTCTAGGGATCTAGATATGTGGATTTGTTTTCCTGTACTTATTTGGTTTTTTAAACCTCCCTTTCTCCCCCTCTCCCCCTCCTTTCCTCCCCTTCCCTCCCCCTCCCCGACTATCAATCTATCTCACATATCTATTACCTATCTCTCATATCTCTATCTATCTATCTTCTTAACATAAGAACCTATTATTTAAACTACACCCTTGAGAAAGGAAGGATAAGCTTATAGTTTCCATTTGATAGATGAAGTATTAACAATGACAGTTCATAGCATCATAGATATAGAGCCAAAAGGTACCTCTGAGACCATCTAGCCAACCCCCCTTCATTTTACAGATGAAAAAGCTGAGGCCTAGAGATGTCAATCAACTTGTTCAAGGTCACAGAGATAGCACATGGCACGGCCAAGATTTGAATGCCAGTCCTCTGCCTCTAAATCCTGGATATTTTCCACTGTGCCACACTTTCTTCCATTAGAGGACATTACAAGGTTTTTCACAGCTTTTTTTTTTTTTTTTGCAAAAATCCTGTGAGGTAGGCAGTACAAGTTTCATGATCCTTGGGTAAAAACTAAGTCTCAGAGAATTTAAACATGTTGTCCAGTGTTACACAGCTAGTACATAGCAGAGTGGTGTTTAGAACCCAAGGAGAGCTAGATATTGCAGTGTATAAAGCACTGGGAATGAAGTCAGGAAAACCTGAGTTCAAATTCAGCCTCAGGAACTCACTAGCTGGGCAAGTCATTTAACTTCTGTCTGCTTCCATTTCCTTAGCTATAAAATGGGAATGATGATAGCACCTGCTTTCCAGTGTTGTTGTGAAGACCAAATGAGGTAATATATGAAAACACATGTCACAGTGCTTGGCACATAGTATGTGCTTAATAAACAATTGTTTCTTTCCTTCCTTCCTTCCTTCCTTCCTTCCTTCCTTCCTTCCTTCCTTC